>NW_012130122.1:450999-474003 GCF_000143395.1 Atta cephalotes | reverse complement strand
TATCAAATATTGAATTTTTCAGAGTTCAGGAAAGTCGTCTGTAATAGAAAGCTTGGTGGGCCGTTCTTTTCTACCACGAGGGACTGGTATTGTCACAAGACGTCCATTAATATTACAACTTGTATATACACCCAAAGATGATCGAGAACACCGAAGCGCAGAAAATGGCACTCTGGACTTGGAAGAATGGGGAATGTTTCTGCATACAAAGAACAAGATCTACAAAGATTTCGACGATATTCGTGCAGAGATTGAAGCAGAAACTGACAGAATGGCTGGAGCAAACAAAGGGATTTGTCCAGAACCAATTAATCTTAAAATATACTCAACTTTTGTCGTTAATCTGACACTTATAGATCTACCTGGTATCACAAAAGTGCCAGTAGGCGATCAGCCAGAGGACATCGAGTCTCAGATACGTGAGCTTGTATTAAAGTATATATGCAGTCCTAACTCTATAATTTTAGCAGTTGTCACTGCCAATACTGACATGGCTACAAGTGAGAGTTTGAAGCTCAGCAAAGATGTTGATCCAGATGGCAGACGAACGCTGGCAGTTGTTACAAAATTAGATCTCATGGATGCTGGTAAATTTACTTTTTCATCCTTCTTGATGTCTTTACATTCTCTCTTCAAATTTATCAAAAAGCACAGGATTGATTATAATAACAATTATTAAATACATCTTTTTTTTTAAGGGACTGATGCCATAGATATTCTATGTGGTAGGGTTATCCCAGTTAAACTGGGTATTATAGGTGTAGTTAATCGTTCTCAGCAAGACATAATGAACAACAAAAGCATTCAGGAAGCGTTGAAGGATGAAGCCACATTCTTGCAACGTAAATATCCAACGTTGGCTAACAGAAATGGCACTCCATACTTAGCAAAAACTCTTAATCGTTTGCTTATGCAACATATTAGGGATTGTTTACCAGAGTTGAAGGTAATAATATTAATAATAGAATTGAATTACGAGAGAGATGTAGCTAGAATCTACTAAAATAAGCATAATTTGGTAGAACTTGTGTTTTTTTAAAACAGAACAGAGTGAACACAATGGTAGCGCAATATCAAACTCTACTTAATTCTTATGGCGGAGATGTCGAAGACAAAAGCCAAACCCTGCTACAGATCATCACGAAATTTGCAAACAGCTATTGCGCTACGATAGAGGGAACTGCGAGGAACATAGAAACCACTGAACTGTGCGGCGGTGCTCGCATTTGCTATATATTTCACGAGACGTTTGGTAAAACGCTTGATTCGATTAATCCACTGGCAGACCTCAGTAAAGTCGACATATTGACCGCTATTCGCAACGCAACTGGTCCGAGACCAGCTCTCTTTGTGCCAGAAGTCTCCTTTGAACTTCTAGTTAAACGGCAAATACGAAAATTGGAGGATCCTTCGTTACGATGCGTGGAACTTGTACACGAAGAAATGCAAAGTATAATACAGCATTGTGGCACTGAGGTGCAGCAGGAAATGCTGCGTTTCTCTAAATTGCATGAGCGTATCGTCGATGTTGTTACACAATTGCTACGTAGACGGCTCCCGCCTACCAATTCAATGGTAAACTAAAATATCCATTCTCTTTATATATTCATAATTCGTTCCTTATAATCATACAATGATTTAATTTTTTTAAAAAAGGTAGAGAACTTGGTTGCCATAGAATTAGCGTACATTAACACTAAACATCCCGACTTTCATAAAGATGCAGCATTTGTGTCATCTTTATTGAAGGATGCCGATGTAGATCACCTGAAGCACAATAAACGATTAACTTCAGCATCTAGTACTATAATCACCAATGATACGGTAAATAATCTCTATTTAACGTTCTTATTGAAATTTATTACTAATTTCTTTTGTGCATAACTTATTGAGAAAGTTACTGTGTTTCAAGGATAAAATTTAAATGTGATTAGCAACATTTATATGTTCGTCAATTTATTCGTTATTTTATCCATTTCAACTTTTTTACGCTGTGTTTGCTATTAATAGTAAAATATATTTGTAACAGATTGTAAAATCAGTCAATAATCAAGATGAGATGAACTCTGTTTCTGATCAGACTAAGGAACAGCAAGGACAGCAAAATCACTGGCTGCTAAGTAACTTACTACTTCAGGGAAGAACGGAGTCAACGAGTTCTGCGGATGGTTCTCCGATCAGGATGCGTGAAAACAGTAACTCTCCAAATCCGAGCATGAATCCAGTGATCGAACTACAGAAAGCATCCCCGCAACAGAAGCCAGTAAATCTACTCCCTGCAGTACCAATACAGACATCCCGAAAACTTAGTGATCGTGAGCAACGAGATTGTGATATTATCGGTAAAGAAATATGTCATATTGGATATCATTACGTTTATTCCACACTTGCATAAATATAGTTCTAAGTGATTGTAATTGTAAGAATTGTCCAAACACAATCGAATATTCTTCTCGTGTTCAGCTGTGATTGATGAATTCTTGACAACTACTTACGCTTACGCAATTGTAAACAGACTTTATATTAACAGACTTTATATTAACTTTAATTTTAATTTTTTTTTGTTTGTAGAAAGACTCATAAGATCATACTTTTATATTGTACGAAAGTCTATTCAAGATAGTGTACCAAAGGCTGTTATGCATTTCCTAGTCAACTATGTGAAAGATAATTTACAAAGTGAACTTGTCACACATTTGTACAAATCAGATCAGGCTGAGGCCTTGTTGATTGAAAGTGAACACATTGCTGTTAGACGTAAAGAAACAGCAGACATGCTTAAGGTATTTTTATTTGACATAAAAAGTTAAATACATTTCTTTATAATAATTGATCTCTAACAATTACTCTAATTTTACAGGCATTGACTCAAGCAGGTCACATCATTAGTGAAATTAGAGAAACACACATGTGGTAATTGAATGCCTAAACCTTTACATCCGGATTCTAGTTGAATTTAGGTATTGCATCTCTGTGTTTTAATCAACTGGATGTACTGTACCAATGTATATGATGAATCATTGTATATAATTCTTGTCTTTCTCACGCAAGTAAGGTATCGCTATTGAAAAGCAATGGTCTTAATATGTTATGTTACCCAGTTTTATAGTATGAACATAAAAGAAACATAACATCGTACTTAATATGCACAACCGTCTTATTATTTGATTTACAAGAACTATAATTCAGATTCGCTCTTTTACTCAGCGTTAGATGCATATGCTGACCTATATATATCGTACGAAAATCAATTAACTCTTGAATAATTTGTTTTGTATCACGCATTTTATGAGAATTATATGCTTCTTAATTACTTAGTCTAACCTTGCATTATCTCAGAAACTGTTAACGAGACTGTTAACGCAATTGAAAATTATTGTTTCGTGTATTTTCTAGTTTTTCTGATTGCACAATTTTTTTCCAATTTTTTCCAGAAAAAAACTGGATGTATCTATTCTTAATGGATTATGTCGCGTTTTTTACAGAATTGTAGAATAAACGTTGAAGTAATTGTTTCAGTACTTTAAATAATTGTTATAAACCAACTAAGAGAATATTAGACGGAAATAGAGCCAAGAGAATTGTAACACTGGACGATACATTGTTCTGTTTTGATATCTTCGATGTTCGGTTTAGTTAAGTGTTTGTTGACAAAGTCCGCGTGCTCGAATAACAGAGGCATCGCGTCTTTATAATTTCCCTGATACATTTTCGCGATAGCACTCAGTCTCTTTTGAATCGATTTACAAAGTTGCTTCTCGATTCTCTTTAAATCAACAATTTTCTCGCATTTGGCACACCGCTGATTCGTTATCGAGAGATTTATCGGTTCCGAACACGCTGCGCACTTATAATTCATTATTTCTGGTAGCGGAAATTTCCAGTTCTGTTTGCAGGCATCGCATCCGCATAGGAATCGATATTTCTTCCACAAAAAATCACGTCTGTTCAATTTGCTCTCGCTGAGAAAATGAGGTCCATAACAATCGAATATCTCGCATCCTTTGCCGATGAAGCGCAGAGCTCTAACCACGACTATTCCTGTAAAATGAGAATTATTAAAACTTAGTTCATCTCTCTGTTGTCTTCGTAAATTTGTACAGTTTGTTCGCTGATTTGATCGCTTACCGTTCGGATAAGAATGGCGAACTATGTTGGGATAACAGCTGTGGTTCACGAGACTGACCGTGCTATAAATCGCAGCACCGATATTCCTAGGCTCCCAGACGTGCGTTGTCTCATCGTGGACATTCTCGATAATTTCATATGCATTACAATTAATCGCCTGCAAATGGTGCAACATAGCGACAGCTAATACAATGAATGTTTCCATTGTGCAAACGACGTCTAGTTTGTTCAGTACCAAGATCAAACATTTTGTAAGAAAAATCGCCTCAACAGTACGAATAAGATTTACGTGAGGTTCCACATCAGCGCAATGAGTCTCTAGTTGAAACACCGTTCGATAATCGAGAGGACTGTATATCCTTTTTGATCCCAAGTCCGCGCACTCCTTGCTATCATCTTTACCATTAGCATGATATCGTAGGAAATCAGGATTCAAAACGCACGTCGTTTCTGTTCTGTTCCGTAATGATAGCGCTTGTATAATCGTTGTGCGATAAGCTAACAGGAGATAAGACGATTGTTGTCGTTCGTTGTTCAACGAATTTTTGAAGAAATAATTAAATACCGAACACTCATATTGGTGATACATCTCCCACGATTCCTTGCGGCACACTTCTGTGCAAAAAGCCACCTGGAGAACGCGAGACAAGATTTATATCGAAAAATCTGTGGCGTACAAATTGCAGGAAGACACGAAAAGAAAAAGAAATAAATATGGAATTCTAATAGGCGAAAGTATGGATAATTACATCTGGCGCTATATACATGGCGCGTAGCATGCGCGAATATAAATCATGCGCTTTACTAACTGTTTGACAATTGCGGCATGGGACTCTAACGCTGTCTTCTAGTTTAAGTGTGGCATGGCAATGCAAACAATTCCTGTCGAGAGCCGATGCGTCCGTGCTAAAGGAAAACGGCCGATCGACAATGAGTACAGTTCCCGGTCTGATGTCTCTTGTAGCCACGAGGTGTCGACCCCTGGCCTCATCGACCTGCAACTCAACGCTGTCCGGGCAGCTCGCGAGACAGCTATGCGATTTGCCATCAATGGTGGGCAACGTGCCGCTGGAAGAAGAATGGAAAGAGGAGGAAGAAGAGGAAGAGGACATCCTTCTACGGGTGCCGCGTTTCTTAGAGGACAAGGCTTCCAATTTTCGGAAACATTCTCGCTCTAATTGAAGGCATTCCTTTCTACACTGCACGAAGTATTTAACATTCTCCGCAGAGTCGTCATAGAAACTCGCAGGAAGTGCCAGCATGCACTCGCAGTCTTGCAGACAACTCGCATAAACGCGCAGACTGTAGAAGCGCCTAGCGCGCTCGCAGATCGCATCTAGAAACACTCTACCGTTTGCACTGGCCGCAAACAGTGCTTGCGTGAGAATATTACAGGTTCTAATCTCTGCGTGCTCATCCCTGGACTCTATTGCTGCCCTAATCGACTTCTCGTACAGTTGCGCGGCCTGCGCGTTATTCTTACCCTCATAAGAGTCGCCCGGTTTCAAGTTTGCCACATAGGACATTTCCATAAGCATCCTGACCATTCCTTGTCTATCACTCGACGCGGATAGTCTCGCAAATTGAGTCGTTAGTGATTCCTCTTGCGAGACAGTGTCGTGCACAACACGACGAAATTCGTCAAGCAAAATGTTTCTGAAACAAAACAGAACGATCAAAATAGTTTTTAATACTCCACTAAAAAATATTTAAAAAATATTTTTAAAAATGAGACTTTTTTACAATGCAATAAATGTAAATTCTTAATTTATTTTAAACAATCGACACTGTGGAGATAATGTATTAAAACGAAAACAAAAAAGATAACAATCCATTTATATCATTCGATCCGAAAAAACAATTGTCTTTGCAGAAGCTAGAGTTCAATTCTGAGAATGAAATACAACGAAAATAATAATCCTCAGAGATTTAATATTCAAATTGATGTATTATGCGCATCGTATAAAATGAAGTGCACTCGTTATCTATTGGAAAAACTTGTTATCTAAAAACATAGGAGATCTTGCAGTTTCTCTATACATTAAATATTTTAAATTTCATTCATTGCGAACGCGTTTGTGTGAGTTAATGTAATAGTAGTGTATAAAGTTGACGTGTCTGAAAATATGCGGATCAGTCGAACGTGTGTCGGCGATTCCAATTTTATCACAAACAAGTCGCGAGCCACAAACGTGTTTCCATCATTTATCTAAATTTAACACACTGTAAATTTAATCGCAGACAGAAATAGAGTATGAGCGACGAGAGTCTGTAGGGTCACGGAAGCGAACATTCGTTCGCAGAATTTGTCATTAGACGGAGAACCGACCCGGTTTTATAACAAGTAGCTTCAAATGAGAGACCAGATTTAGACGTTGATGGATTTTCTCTATCTTGGTAGCCCGGGATCGAAAAGAACTGCTTACCCTTGTTTCGTCAGAGACATTCCCGCTAATTATTATTGAAACTGATCGATTGTGTGTTTAATATGAAACATCCGTGGGTTCTACTTCCTCGTTGCACAAACGAATGTGAATGCGACGGATTCTAAAATTAGGCGATGTATTCGTCTCCTCTTACGAAATGCGCCCGATGATTCCATTTATATAAAATCAATCTCGCTTCTTCGCGCGTCGATAAAAACGTGCAAATTGATGATTGTTGGAACAATAATAGAGATAATAAATAATGTCTCTAATCTCTCATTTTTATAATGTATATTATCATAATAACAACAATTACAACGACTTTTGATAAAAATAGAAACGTAATCGATATAGATTATTTATATATATATATGGTTGCAATTTTTTTTGCAATTATTTCGCAATATCAAAATATAATTTTTATTAATAAGTAAATTTAAATTGGAAGCTTTATTTCAATTATTATTAAAGTAGACGATCGTGTAATTAAACTTATCTTAGGTAATACTTGTAATTTTATTAATATTAAATAGAAATAGAATTTTTTGTTATTTAATATGTGGAAAAAATTAGATAAAGAATAATGAATGATATATTCATAATATACGTGTATAATTTAAATGCTGATTTAAATATTTAAAACAAAATATTTTCTATAGCTATACATATAATTCTATATAATTGTATATATAATTCATCTCTAATTTTATTTTTTATTTTAAAAAATTTTATTCACATCAATAAAATGGTATCACCTAAAAGTTAATAAGTAATTCAGCCGACTAATTACACCAAATTTCTAATTATACGAGCTGTCTCTAACTTTTTCTCAATTAAAAAATTAATATTTTCATTTGAAAATATTGCAATTAAGTGTGCAATTGTTGAATTTAAGTGAGTTGTCTTAATCGTCGATTTAAATTAATTGGTTTTTTATCAAATTTCCATTAAAACGTGTATTAATTACGTTCGTTTATTTTGCTCCTTCTGCACTCAGGTGATATCTTTGCTCCTTCTCTTTTCAACGACAACATATATGTCCTTCCGTTTTGAGTGCAAAGAGTGCCAAAAAGGTGCAATATAGGTGAAGCAAGATTATCGAATTTTCACTATGGTTTCTCACTCCCGCCGCAGAAAAAATCTCTAGCGGTTACTAGACTACGAGCAGTTGTCACATGACAGCGACGGGTGTGCGTGATCTTTTCCTGAGTCTTTCAATGTGAGAATCTAGGATTTGTTAGATAAAAAACGAAAAGACTACCGGGCTATCTTGGCTTTTCCCCGGAGTGTCGACTGTGCTTGAAGACCGCGGAATTACATATATTACTTTATTCGTACGACAAAGCTTATTGTTGTAACGATGAGATATATCCTGGGTAACACATTCGCGATCACCGCCTCGGCGACGATCCTTATTTTGGGTATGTTTTATATTTATATTATAGTAATATAACACGTTAGAGTTTCTTGTGTATTCGATATTTTGCCGAAATATTTATATATAATATGATTGTTAACAATCTCGTGAAATGCATTTATTTTACTGAATAAATTCTTCGAATTGCATAAAAGATATATATACATTTCTTTGATATAATATATTTTGTGTTTATATATTTATATGTTTGTATTATGTATTTATATAGTATATAATATATATGTTGCAGTTTTGTATTATGTATTTACTGGCAAAGGAGAGCAGGTTAGCGTTGGATGGTAAGTTCACATGTTTATTTTATGTCAGTGATTTCTCATCTTATTGAATTATTGGCGCAAAAAGATCCTAAACAAAGTGTTTGATTTTCATTTAGGTTTTTGACGAATACTTCTCCATATATGTGGTGCACATTGGGTATAGGTCTATCAGTAGCTTTGTCTGTAGTAGGTGCTGCACTGTAAGTTAGATTTATACTTGTTTCTAACAATGTAGATTATCTTTTAATCTCACTTAAAAAAAATTTATTTTTCATCTTTTTCCAATTCTAGAATTAGAAAAAGATGAAGAATAAGTTGAACCAGGATTAAATTTAATCTATATTAATAGAGACAAATATTAGAATTTTGAGTGGAATCACTCAAATTTGTATTACATAAGTCATTTATTTGTCTTTTTAGAGGTATCCATACGACAGGAGTGTCTATCGTCGGCGGTGGTGTGAAAGCACCTAGAATCAAGACAAAGAATTTGATTTCTGTGATATTCTGCGAGGCTGTGGCTATCTACGGCTTGATCACTGCCATTGTTCTATCTGGAATGCTTGACAAATTTACTTACGCAGAAGCTTACAAAAATGAAGAAATCAGAAGTCAGAACTGGTTGTCTGGATACTTAATGTTTGGTGCTGGTTTAGCTGTTGGCCTCGTCAATCTTTTCTGCGGCATAGCGGTCGGAATTGTTGGTTCTGGTGCAGCTCTCGCCGATGCGGCTAACTCTGCCCTTTTCGTAAAAATTCTTATAGTCGAGATTTTTGGTTCTGCTATTGGACTCTTTGGTTTAATTGTTGGTATTTATATGGTAAGTTGATGTAGTTCATATGAACATATTACGAATACAATTGGAAATATTCAAGACTGTAAATAACCTCAATGCACATATTTACATATTTTTGTTTCAGACATCTAAAGTGAAAATGGGCGATAAGCTATCATAAATTATAAAAGAATAAGTATTATCAGGATCACAATGTTCCATTCCACATTTAGTCATCAGTAAAAGAGATTCTAGAGAAATGACTATATATATCTATAAAATCATTGTGAGATCAGAAAAATTTTCCAGATACCAATGCGAATTTGGTATATTGCATGTCTGTAATTATATTCATATAATTCTAAGTGACATAATTTAACATCCTTTCTATGTCTATAATTGTGAATATTGTCTGTTATATTGTTGGACGCATCATTCTACTTCTTTTGAAACATAAAAGTGGCTAAGATAAAATGTTATAATAGGCTATAATTTTTATCGATGTTAGAAAGCAACATAAATTTTGTTAAACATTTTGAGTGCGTTATAGCGCTCACTTTTGCATAAGTTAATGTACATATTTTCTTGTCAATGTAAGTAAAGTATGTAATACAAAGTACTATAATTATTCTCTATATTCTAATTATATGTATTCGTTAGCTAATTAGTGGGAAAATAGTTGATTATAAAAATTAACATGAGTTATCAATCCCTCCAAAAATATTAAAAATATTTATTTAATAATTGTATAAAAGTTTTCGAGCTAATATCAGAGGTAATATTCATCATCATTGCTTTCTCTTTAAGATTCCAAAGATAACTTGTGCCTATCTCTAATACAACAAATTATAAACATTCTCTTATAATGTACAATATTAGATAATAACTCAATGATCTCGATGAAGATACATCCAAATAAAGATGTAACTATAATGTATGTATATAGCAAATTACATAACCAAATGTTTGTCTTATGTATGTAACACATCATGGATGCTCTTGAATGCATGTTTTAGCGCTTGCACATAATGACTGGCGTTATGACTGCCTTCATAACTTGTCACGGTTGAACCCAAACGTTTATCTTGGATCATATATCTAAACAAATACGTATTAGTTCTGTTTAAAAAATCATCCAAAGATACAACAAAGTACTAATTATATCATTTTCAGTGTTAATAGCAACGTAACACAAATATCTTACCCAATTCCATAGCCGTCAGATACCACTGGTCCAAACCCACCAACTATTATGTCTGGGCTTGATAAAGTAGATGTAGACAATATATTATGATTTAAAGCATCGTAAGCGGAATCTTGAAAAATAACTGGCTTAGTGAAACCCGATTTCTCTGAAATTTTTCTCAAAGCGAATAGATGCCTATCAAATCCCTGACCTGTAAAGTATTTTATTAAATCTATATACATTCTTTTTATAAATCTGTTAATAATGATCAAATTAATTACCCATTATAGCCTCTTTCGTAAGCATATTGTGAGTTTTATTACATTCAAATATCATCTTTTTTAGTTCTGATTTAGAAAGCTCGATTTGTTTCTGAGTCATAGCGACACAGATCGCTTTAGTCTCTAGTGTACAAGGTCTGATGGTTTCTGTTCTGCCGTGTTTATATGCAGCTGTGCTGCAAGATTCATAAGTTGGTACCGATTTGCCTTTTAGAATATACAATGCCAACTGAAATGCCAACTGCATCATGGCATCTGGACTTACTCCAAGCTTCTTATACTGATCCTTACCAAACTCTTCATTAAGCATAAAATCGATGCACAATCGATTCACCCATGCTTGATAATCTGCTTTTTGCTGATCGATGATACCTTTGCTTTTCGCATCTAGAGAGAATTGTAGTCTCTCTACGTTTACGTTTTCTTTAGAAAGATCATCTACTTCATTAGGATGAAATCTTGGTTTTTTCGATATATCGGCTTTCACATCCTACAAGATGATAAAGATCTTTACATTTTTGGTTCTCAAATGTTTAAGGTAATTAAATTAACGATGCTTAATATGCTTGAAGCTGAAATAATATATTGCTCACTTGGAAGTATCTGAGTACCGCGACACCATCGCCCCATGAATGCTCAAAGTTGATTCCACTATAGCCATCCTTGGAAACAATAAAGGAAAACGACTTGTCAAACCATCTGTTTGTACCATCTGTGTGTAAATATGTTTTAATAAGCTTGTTATAGTTGGTACCAATAATTTCGTCATCTAAAATCATTACGAATACAGCCGAATCGATTTTCTGAAGAATTTTTCGATTCCCTGTTTCAACTAAATGTGAGCGTGCCCGTGCCCATTGATTCCTTTCTGACGTTGTAAGAACGCCTACGGGATATTTATTTGCTGGTCTATCATCTTCCAAAATGATTTTTAGGCACGCAGCTATCTCTTTAGGACTACGAATGGAGTCATTTGCATCCAAAACGTCGAATGCGTAAAAATGATCCTTCCTCAATACAACCAAATGCTTGGCTGAAGGATCATAAAAGATTCTATCTTTTCCTAACTCCGGTATTCTAGTAGTATTGAACAGATTCTTGTATTGGGACATATCTAGTGGAAAAGCCTATGATAAAGAATTTTGTTATGAATTTTTTTACAATTTTTACAATTTCTATTTTTCTATCAATTTATCTTAGAGTATTTGGCATAATCATTTCGCTATTTCTAATCTATTCATACCTTAAATAGATAAGCGCCATACCAACTAAAGCGAGATGGGATCAATCTTGTAACGTTGCGGAATAATGGAGTGTCTGATTTTTCAGGTTTCATATGAAATATCTCTGGCTCTAGAATGTTATTCTTGAACGATTTTAAAAATCTCAACGATGATACGACAATGTTTGTCGCTTTTACTAATTGCGCATCATATTTCGGATCAGATTCTGGTACGTAAACTAAGAAAGGATTATAATTGATCGGCAAAGGTTTGCGATCTTGTAAATACATATCAAACCATGGTTCACTGATGTAACTAGTGTGTGAATTCTCTGCATTCTGTTGGAATAACAACTTTTGTAAATTCTGTCCCTCACTGGCAAGGAATTTTGAGACGCAGGACGACGTGTTCTGCAATTCCTTCTGATTCAATAGAGGTTTCTGCGCATTCAGATATCTCCTGCACGAGTCTTCAAGTTTTGGTACCGGTAAACGAGGTAAGGATGCTTGAAAATGTAATGTTGGAACTTTGCTCATCTGCATAAATTGATATTCAGTGGTATCGTATAAAACGGCAGTACTCCTGTGAAACAAAGACATATAATTGATATTCATTTCTTTAATTAAATATCTGCACTTAAATTTTGAACTGTCTTTATTTTATTCGAATTGTTATTCAAATTATGAGCGAGCTGCGTTCTACTTACAATACTCTTGGAATCATTTCATCCTTATTTATTGAATATTAAATAAAAATAAATGATATTCAAGCGTTTTGAATATCAAGGAACGCATTTTAATTATAAAGCAGATAATTTTACAGTGATAATTTTACAATGATAACAATGTAAATTTCAGAGTCTAAAAATAAGGAAATATAATACTATATGATGACTCTCTACTAAAAATATATGAAAACAAAAAATTACTACCTAGCTAATCGCTGTGTTAATACCAGTCCTCCACGGCTTATCTGTAATGTATATAATAAAAAGAGGAAATAGATGGAAACGTTTAAAATTAAACAATAACAAATATATATATATATATATATATATATATATATATATATATGTGTGTGTACGATTGTATGATAAGTAAATAGTTACCATAAATTTTCGAAATCCTCTTTTCGTCGTTATAAACATCTTGTAATCTGAATTTCCTAACTTAATTTATCATAAATTTTCGAAAACGTAACAGAAAAAAAGGAAAATTCATTAAATCAAGAAATCACACAAACTGTTCTCTACTACTGTACTGTAATAAAAAAATCTAGTCAGATCATATATGAAGTTGAACTACACTTGCACCGAAACTCTCTATCTCGTTTTATCGAACAGTTGCTGAAGAAGAAGACACAACGAGACTTGCAGAAAGAAGAACTCGGTATAAGTATAATCGTACTCCACGATTCGGAGCATTTTTTGCTCTTTACTATACATTTGTTGACAGAAAATATAATTCTTTCTGATGATTTTCAGAATATATTCAGTGTTTTTAAAAAGCAAAGAATAAAAACAAATAAAAATAAACTACGAAATACTGACTCAATAATTTATACCGGCCGTAGATTTTCTCATCAGTTGGTATTTTTAAAAAGTGTTTTAATTCGTAAAAATTATGAGAAAAATTTCTATCAGAAATATTATATGTATAAATATCGCATATATTTCTTCATATTCTGTTTAATAATTAGCAGTTAAATTAATAGATTTAGAATCAGATCTATCAAATCTATCATTGACAGATTTATTTATATTTAACAAAATAAAATTTAATTATTTAATTGCGCAAAAAACATCCATATACTCCTTTTACTTATTATTTTGATAGATTCAACTCCAAAGCAACATTGTTAATTTCTTTTGGATATCCCTGGTGAAAATTTTTCTCAGAATTTTTCTTATAATTTTTCAGAATCTCTATATAATTTTTTAGAATTTCTATATAATTTTATAACTTTCTCACATTTTTTATACAAATTGGAATATTTCTCAAAAAATCTACATCTTTTCTCAGAATTTTTCATATATATTAATTATGAAATAAAGTTTCCAAGACTTTTTGTAAGTACAATTTCTGATGAAATGTTATAAAATCTAAAAAATTTAAAAATATTTTTTTAAAAATTATAAACTGACAAATTTCAGAATATTTCAGAATTGTATGAAAAATTCTGAGGGAAGATGTAAACTTTCCAAATATTTCTGAATATTTTTGAAAAATGTTCCAATTCGTATAAAAATTATGAGAAAAATTTTCACCAGGAATTAATCACGATGCGATCTTGTAGAATCTCTTGAGAGGGCGTCGAACGAATTTTCCACTACGCGATCTGCCGTATAAAGCTGGCGGATCTTCGTTGGTGCATCATCGATGACGGCGACAGTTAAGTGGTTGACAGCAGTGATTTCAGTCGCCGCGCCAGTCACGGTAAGAACATTGTTTCGGTATCCGATTGTCGCGGTGCGACGTGTTGTGATAGACGTAATCTGTCGCGGCATAGAGCATCATCCTCGTCGCCGTATTGCTATCGCAACCAGAGAAACACGACCGCGCAACAATGGCGATGGGCAAAAGTCTCCGCATCTACGAAAAGCTAGATTCTCCCAAACCGCACTCGGTCATACTCGAACAGCGGGGCCGCAAGGAGACGCTGCTCTTCGAATCGCAGGCGATCGCAGTCCTTTGTAAGTAATTGGCCAAGCCAAGCGGAAAGATTATCTACTCGCGGATGCAACACCGGCAAGGCCATGCATGGCCAACCTGTTCATCTTATCCCGCATCTTCCTACACTTCCTACATTTGAAATCAAGCAGACATGTTTCATTTGCGAGAAGACAGTCGTGCAAGTAAGATATTGTTTAAAGGTAACCACATTAATGTAACAGCTGCACACTGTCACTAAAATATGAATTGGAGCTCATTTCACTCTGTATCTTCTTGATCTTGCATCACAATTGTGATTTTGAACCATAAATCATAACTCATTGCTGTGCATTTTCTTGTGTATAAGTCCATAGAGCACTTTCCAAGAGACATCCTTAATCCTTATCCTTTAGAGAATACCCTTAGAACGGTAAGATGTTCTCTGAACATCTTCAAGATGTTCCTTGGAGGTCTGTATAGGATATTGAAAAGCCTGTTCTAATTTTCATGTTCAATTGTCTTTTAGAACATATAACAGTTGTATGCGACAATAGCATTTATATTGTTACATTCTAAAATATAGATGTAGATTTAACACTATGTGATGTCTATGTAATTTTTATTATATATTATAACTATCAATACTGACATAGTATGGATATAAAACCCATGATGTTAATATCATTATCCCAAGAAATATACAAAAGTCAGCAAAAATCAAAATGATTTTATTTTGATTCTTAACACAATAAATAGTCAAATTTTGTAAGCAAAAGTCATTATTTTTTGTAAGCAAAAGTTCTATTTTAATTTTCTCTTGGTTTAATGTTTTCCTTGGGTGATGTGGATTTGAAATCTGATGTTAATATTCACCAATATGATGAAATATTTTTGAGAGTATAATTTACCAACTGAAGAATATGCGTCAATTACAGCCGCCGAGGAGCACGAGTTTCTAAAACCGAAATATACTAAATTGTTGGACGCGTACGGATGTCTGGGCGTTCTACAGCTGAATGCAGGCGAAAACACTCTATTATACCTCGTTTTGGTTACCGGATGTTTTTCCGTTGGAAAGATCGGTGAATCAGAAGTCTTTCGAATAACGCAGTCGAGTTTTGTACCTCTGTTCTACAGTCAAGGAATGGAGGATCGTGTGTCTGAAGTCAGAAAGGTTCTGAATTCTGGAACGTTTTATTTCTCTTGGTCTGCTGGACAGAAGTCACTCGATATTACGTTGAGCGCTCAGAGAAGATGCAAATCTACAACTACGGATAATAGGTTCTTCTGGTTAGTATACAGTTTTGTAAGACCTTTGCAATATGAACTTTTATAATAGAAAATCAAGGTTCAAACAAAATTAAAAATTATGTATCATTACTTGTGAAAGAGATCTATCGGACCAAAAAATAATAATATATAATCTCGTCAATTAGGAATCGAATGTTGCACATTCATCTATTAAGATACGGCGTAGATACGAGTCAATGGTTATTGAAAGCAATGTGTGGCAGTGTAGAGATTAGAACCGTCTATGTTGGACACAGACAAGCTCGAGCGGTGCTCATGTCTAGATTAAGTTGCGAACGTGCTGGCACTAGGTAAAATATTTTTCTCTCTTTAATGGAAAAGTATAGCTTTTCTTTCTATTGTATTTGATGAAAAAAAGAGAAAAGATAAAAGAGAAAAGAGAAAAGATAAACAGTGCAAGAAGTTTAGTAAAAAAAGATTAACAAACACCAATAGACATTTTTTCTCGTAATATCAAGAATTGCATTCACAGTGTTTGATAAGAAGTATATCTCACAATTCATATAACATATATTATATATATGACTAATCCATATCACATATATGCGTTGTAAAATAAAAGTTTATTGAAATATATGACCTGATTAAACTACGGTATATCATTATTAGACTTCTGTTAAAACTTCTGTTGAAGATTTCTATTAAAAACTTCTGTTAAAAATATTATTAAACTTCTGTATAAAAACATGATCTTTTGTCTAGATTTAATGTTAGAGGAACTAATGATGACGGACACGTGGCGAATTTCGTGGAAACAGAACAGGTGATCTATATAGACAACGAAGTGACGTCTTATGTTCAGACAAGAGGTTCAGTACCACTGTTCTGGGAACAACCTGGTGTACAAGTCGGTTCCCACAAAGTGAAGATATCACGCGGCTTCGAGACTTCCGCGCCCGCCTTTGACAGACATTTAGATATGATTAAAAAGCGTTACGGTCAGCAAATCATCGTTAATCTTCTTGGCTCCAGTTTGATCGGCAATAAAGAAGGGGAAGCAATGTTGAGTCAATTGTTTCAAACCCATCACAATATGTCGGAGCACAAAGACGTGCCGCACATCCTGTTTGATTATCATCAGGAGTGTCGCGGTGGAAACATGAAAAATCTGTCGAAGCTAAAGGCAAAGGTCGAAAAATACCTGGAATCGTTTTCGCTGTTTTATGCTGTCGGTAACACTGTAATTCTTGAACAGACCGGCACCATCAGAACAAATTGTCTGGACTGTTTGGATAGAACAAACTGCGTGCAAACATTCTTCGCGCTTGAGATGCTTGCCAAACAGATGGGTTTGTTGAAATTGATGGAGAAGCAGCAGATGGTTTCGAGATTTGAGGAAGTATTTCGTCAGATGTGGATTAACAATGGTAACGAGGTCAGCAAGATATACGCGGGTACTGGTGCCATCCAGGGCAGTTCTAAGCTGATGGACGGCGCGAGATCGGCAGCTAGAACGATACAAAATAATTTATTGGATTCCAACAAACAGGAAGCGATCGATATCCTATTATTAGGTTCAACATTAAATACAGAACTAGCTGATAGAGCACGTTTATTGTTGCCATCCAACATGTTACATGCCGCACCGAATCTCTTGCGAGAAATGTGCAAACGCTATAACGAATATGTGAATACAATGAACCTCAGAGTGAGCATCGGTACTTACAACGTTAACGGAGGCAGGCATTTTAGAAGTGTAGTTTATAAGGATGTATCCCTGGCCGATTGGTTATTCGATGGACCAAACAGATCTTCATGTAAGTATCTTCCTTCTAAAAATACTGAATTATAAAGTATATATAAAATAGATGGAAATATTTTGTAATGACTATATACATATATCGTGAAAGATATTTCTTTTTATAATCCATAATCTTTGTATCACTTTTTAGTCTTGGTATCCCTACAACAGGAAGACAATGTTCCTGTAGATATATTCGCAATAGGATTCGAAGAGATCGTCGATTTAAATGCCAGTAATATTATGGCCGCCAGTTCGGATAACGCCAAGGCTTGGGCCGAGGAACTGCAAAAAGTGCTATGCAAGGACACAGAATACGTTCTCGTGACATATCAGCAGCTGGTAGGCGTCTGCCTCTATCTATTCATACGACCTGTACACGCACCGTATCTGCGCGACGTGGCAGTGGATTGCGTGAAAACGGGATTGGGAGGCGCTACCGGAAACAAAGGCGCTGCAGCAATTAGATGCGTCTTATACTCCACGTCCTTTTGTTTCGTGTGCGCGCATTTCGCCGCTGGCCAGTCTCAGGTGAACGAACGTAACGCTGACTATGCCGAAATCACAAGGAAGATAACATTTCCTATGGGTAGAACGCTGAACACTCACGATTACGTATTTTGGTGTGGTGATTTTAACTATAGAGTCGACATGGACAAGGATGAGATGAAGGAATTGATTAAGCAAAGTGAATTGGATCAGATACTGCAATATGATCAATTGAGGGTATTATGTCATATTATTGATTAGAAATTTACATTTTTTTTATTTATTAATGAATCAGAAAAAATGAAGAAAAAATGAATACATTTTATCGTTTGTATTTTTATAATATTGAAAGTTTAATTGCTAACAATATATCTTTTATGAATCTTTAATTTCAAGGTTCAACAAGAACAGAGCAACGTCTTTAAGAACTTCCAGGAAGGACCCATTACTTTCGCTCCTACGTACAAATATGATTTGTTCTCGGACGATTACGACACCAGCGAGAAGTGTCGTCAACCTGCATGGACAGACAGAATTCTTTGGAAGCGCAGGAAGCAAATACCTGATATTGGTTGGTTTTTTCTGTCATATGATTATTTTTAATCCTATATAAAGTATACATGTAAATATAATCTTATATAATTCTATATAAAGTATACATGTAAATATGATTGTATTTCTGTATCAGTTTAAATGTACATTTCAGACTCGCCTACAGATTGGAATCCAGGAAAGTTGGTTTATTATGGCAGGGCGGAATTGAAGCAAAGTGATCATCGACCAGTAATTGCCACGATTGATATAGACGTGCACTGTGTCGATCCCGAGAAGCGTGAGTGCGTGTTCAAAGAAGTGATACAAGATCTGGGTCCTCCCGATGGTACGATAATAGTCAAAGCAGTGGAAGATATCGAAGATATGGATAGCGTGTTCGATAATAATCTTATGTTCGCCCTAATACAAGACCTATCTCACATCGGCGAGGCAATTCTAGTACGTTATGTCGGCGAGACTATCTGGGTAACATTCAGGGATGGCCAGTGCGCCCTGGCTGCGGCGAAGAAGGGCATGACACAGGTATGCGGTCAAACGTTAAAATTGTCGCTAAAATCACCTGACTGGGTACAGCAGATCGAAAAGGAAATCGAAATCTGCAGTAATACTACAATCGCTCAGTTTACGGCGGATTCGCCATTGAGAAGTCCCATGCAACGATTGGAACAATTAGAGATTGCTGAGCGGCCGTCTCCCAGCAGAGGTAGCCCAAATGGTGTAATCCCACCCCCGAGACCAGCACCACCAGGCCGACCTTCCCAGCCACCGAAGAGTCCCGCTCACGAGCGAAAGCAAATACCACGAGCGGGTGTCTTCAGCGTGATTCCCAATCAATTCGCGTGTCCGGTGACGCCATCGGTTGCGGATACGATGGAGGATAATCGACAAGACGAAAGACTTTCGCCGGATTCGGCCATATACGAAGAAATACTTGATGGATCGCCCAGCTATCCCGTACCAAATCGACCACCGCCGCCTTTACCACGTATGGATGGTCCTCAGGAACCATTGAGTAGACCACCGCCCAGCTCGGTACCTCCTCCATTGCCGCATAGACAAGCTCCGCCGCCTCCGCAGCATCCACCACCGAGTCTACCCCCATCGAACGCTCCACCACCCGTTCCTGCAAGAACCACCGGTGGGCCGCCCATTCCGGCCAGAAATCCTCATTAAAAGAGAGACGAAAAGAGTAGAGGATGCATAAATAGGATGCATAAATGGGACATAAATCCTATTAGGCCAGACTTCCGGTACGCTTAGCATTAATCTAGTATGTGTGGTTATTTATGAGATTAAACGACGAGACGACAGTCGACGAGTTTTCACTTCTAAACTGAGTTACAGATCCGCGTAGCATATTTAAGAATCCCAAATCTGTTTTGTAATTACTCTGAAAACGATCGGTGGTCATCGCGAGTCGGAGTAATTGTAAGTCATTTCGATCTCTGATCGCGAATATAATTAATTATAGTAAATTTGTACTCGTAGATTATTTTTGAGCTTATCGAACACTGTATTTTGTATTTCTATATGTTGATGGTAATATAATCGTGTTGATCTGTTCTCGCGATAACACGAGAAATCATTGTTTTTGCATTGAATGTTTAAAGTGGCGCGAACAGCTATTGTTTCGAAGATCCAATCGATTTATAATTGTTGACACAGATTTGAAAATGTATATTCAAAGCCCGTTAAAATCGTAAAATTGGATATATCACGAACACGTTAATATAATCATCAGAGTTTAAACAGCGAAATACTTGCAGTAATAATGTTATAGTTGTCACTGCTTGTATTATATATTAATAACTTAAAATGTTAATTCTCAATGTTAGAATCACTTTTAAGGTTTAGGAATCCTTCACCGTTTTAGTAGCGTAAAAACTACCAAAAAAATATGTAACTAAGACTCCGAGGAGCGAATTTAATTTTACAATTAATCGTGTGTAGCATGATGTAACAGAAGGAAAATGGTAGACTCAAACAGTATTCTCACAGACATAAGGTAAGATATTTCTTATATAATTGCCCTGAATTTCCTCTTTCTTGCATGCGATGCGGAAAGCGGCTAATTTAATTAATTTAAGGTTATCCTGTAATTATGTTCGTTTATATATATCTCTTTTCTCTAATTTCAAAGTTCCTATATTTTGCATTCCATCAAAATTTTTAGAACATCCGTCCCAACGGGTCCAACACCCATCTATATTTCTTTCCTAACGCCTCGCAATTTTTATTCTCCAGAGAATACAGTATCCTGTTTCCTATTATGATACAAATGTCCTATGATTTTGACTGTCACATTATTTACAGAGTGAATAACGAATACAAATTAAATGAAGAATAGTCATTACGTAAGCGTCATAATTCACAAGAAAATACGTATGATATGGCAGCCAAAATGTTAATTTATGGGTGTTTTCCAACAGGTTAAACACATGTCATACTGTCACATTATTACAATTAATAACATTAAGTTTGTTTGCGTTGCTTGAAATCTCCCAAAATTTTGCACTTGAAAGAAAATAAATATACATTCGGACGTGAAGAGAGAGAAAGCGAAGTGCAAAAAATACAAGCAACACGAACAGACCTTATATATTCACCTATTATATATTCACCTGCAAAAAATATATAATTCTTGAAATGTTGATAACTGAAACATTTTGCACGCTTTGTACTTAAATGTTTACATAGTATCGAGCAGTGCAACATTACATTGTGTTACAATTAAAATATTTCGTGTTGAACATAGTATTATCTTGTATCATCACATATGTCAGAATGAGATATGGTTCCGCGTAAAAGCGGTCGACTCATATTAGTGGGATCTCAAGTTCATTCTACGTATCTCCTCTTGAAATCGTTTTTCATAATCTTTCCATGCTGAAGATTTAACAATCCTTTGGCTTGTCTTCGCCGTGAGGACAGAGTAATGATACATTCATTCACAAATAATAATATGCTCATTTACAAAAAAAATATATTCCACAGTGACTTATATCTTGTAGGTCACTGTGTTGTTACATTAATATTTTTTGCAAATGAGTATATTATTATTTTATACTCTGCTTTTAGATAACGAAAAATCATTTGAAGTGAAAATACATAGGATAAACGTCAGGGGGACGCTACCAATACGAATCTTAAAATGATTTCCTGTTCTTTCAATGATTAAAAATTTGTCTATTTCTATCATGAATATCGTTTTCTGCGTAAAAGTGTAATATAATTGAAAATAATATGCCTATCAAAAAAATATATAAATAAAAGCCTATATTTTTTTGCGAGTAAGCATATTATATCCTATTTTCACGCAAAAGATAGCATCATTATGAGTTTTATCAAATCTTAACCACTCACTTGTGTAGTTCATAATTTACTATATTAGACTACATCGCGCGCATTGTGTAAATTGCAGTACAGAGAAAAATCTTTTTCTCTAAGCTTTTAATTCTATAAATTGAGTGCTGTTCGATCACATAGTTCAAAATGTGAAGCGATTTTATTTTGTCCATATAGCTGTAAAATTTTTATAGTCAGGCCAGAACTGAAAAAAAATGTAACTTCTACCTTTTTTCATTTTTATAAAAATTGTCTGCCTCACGTTTCTCTTTATTTTATGTAGTCTACTTCAATTCCGTAAAAAGATTTTTAATTCTCTTTACAATCAATTTGAAAAAATTCCTTATAAATGTCAGTAGTTCCCATCACTCCAATATCGCTTTAACATATAATAAGTCTATTTTTAATATAAATATTTTTTAAATTTTTCTTTAAATTTTTTTTTCTTTCTTTTTTTTATTAAAAAGAAATTATTTCATATGAAATATCACATTTATATTAGCTGATGTATTGGTTTTTATTATTATATTAACACGTAAATATTATTAACAAAAATAAAAATCTATAAAAAAAATTGTGATGGTATTGTCAGAAACTAAGATTAGAATTCCATCCGTTTAAAAAAATATTGTACATGACTCAGCACAGTGTATTATCTTTGCTGGAAAATACCCCATTATAAATTGTACATATTCCTATTTAATACCTTAATTTTTATCACTTCCAGTTCAGTTAAGGTCTAATCGCGGGACGTATACATATGTGTAAAGTAGTATAATAAAATATGTATAGCCAATATAAGAGAAAATTGTTTCCGATGTACACTTATATTACACGTAGGATACGGGTTTTGTCCTGCACCTTGGCAACACGCATTTCTTCACGCTTGCGTGTATAGTTGATGCGTTTTATCAGTTAAATCGATTCTCACCTATATAAGATGTAAAACATTGAACATGTATATATGTATTGAATGGTCTAATAAACAGAGCAGTCGGGAACAGAGAAAGCGTCGACTTTTAAAAAAGAAGAAATTTCATTTATTGATCTAAACTGTGTGTATATAAAGAAATTTTTTCGACTTGTCTCGTGTACTAATGCTAACGTTGTCATTACGTCCGTTTGGCGAATCGAGGAATGAAAACATCCCTCGGTTTTATTACTTATTAATACGTATATATATATATATATATATAAT
>NW_012130122.1:449304-450979 GCF_000143395.1 Atta cephalotes | reverse complement strand
TTACTTATTAATACGATATATATATATATATATATATAAAAAAAGAGAAGCTTGTACAAAAATTTTTCTCTCAAATTGATAAATATATACTGTAAAAAAAGATGCACAGAGAGCTGTGTTTGATGCCCATTATGATGTTAAATTTCTATTTGTCATTATAATGCAAGTAGATATGAGCAGAAATATGTTTTTGCTTAATACGTAATCACTTTTAGCTTAATAAATTATATACAAGGAAATATCACTAAATTAATAGCTATCTAGGTTAGTATAGTTAAATTACATTTAGAGAACAACAGAAACAAAGGACTGTTTCTGATTTTCTTAATCGGGAGTATAAGTAAACGATACATTTTATATATTTAACATTATCGCCTCGAATTTTTTTTCTTTTTTTTCTTCCGCGCATTGCCAGGAAAAGCATTGTTTTCTTTTATAAAAAAAAAATAATGAAAATTTATTAACTCAAAAAGAGATAAACATATAACAATAAGGAATTTTAAAAATACTTTTAAAAATGTAATCTATTTAATCAGATATCAATATATATGTTAATTAATTCAAAAATAATTTTCAAAAATAATTATTATTTTATAAACAGTGCATAAAAAACATTCTTGGCGACAACGCGAAATGCTCAGTCATCAGACTGAAATATCAATTTAACTCCCAAATATATTGAATACTTTGTTCGTAATTTGAGAATACTTCGTTGTCTAATCGCCGAATGTAAAATTAATAAGTTAAGGATCGAGTAACACATTTATACTAAAAATCCGGATGAATTTACGCAGAATTTTTTACAAAGAACATTTCATTAAAAACTATAGAATCGAATAGAGTTGCATAATACCATTATAAAATATATCAAGAGCCTAATGTATGTTTGTGTATGTGTATGTAAATAAAATCCTCGCATAATATATATTCGTATTTATGGATACGTTTCTCTTAAAACTTTCGATCAGTCTCTTCATCATTCTCTAATGCATTCGCGAAGATTAATGAGTCGTCAATGTATTAAGATATATCCCTTTCTTTTTCGATAATTTACTGATCGAGTATTGGAATGTTTAACTCAGTAATCCGCAATTATTTAAGTTGTTCTTGATTATTACGTCGGTCACGGCATCGAACACAAACTGTATATTGGATGTGTCTGTTGCGCACGTAAAGTGCGTGTAGATTTGTTTCTGATCCTTCCTTTTATTCAGATTTTCGAATTTCATCTGGATATAAGAGGCGCATTCCTCGTAGGTGTTGGCGCCCTTATATTCCGGGAAACAGATAGTAAGCGGGCTCCTGGTGATCTTTTCTTCGAACAGATCTTTTTTATTCAGGAACAGTATAATAGACGTTTCGACAAACCATTTGCTATTACAAATCGAGTCGAACAGCTTCATCGACTCTATCATGCGATTCATCTCCTCGTCCTCTGCTAATACCAGGTCATAGCCGCTCAGAGCAACGCAGAAGATGATCGCAGTGACGCCTTCGAAGCAATGTATCCATTTCTTTCTTTCAGACCGTTGACCGCCAACATCAAACATTCTGCAAAGAGAAAATACATTATATTTTGATTTTTTTAGATATAATAAAATATTTTTTATGTACAATAAAACCATTTCGTTTTGACTATATATATATATATATATATATATATATATATATATGT
>NW_012130122.1:445877-449117 GCF_000143395.1 Atta cephalotes | reverse complement strand
TATATATATATATATATATATATATATATATATATATGCTTATTTATGTAGTTTTGTGTACATATTGAAATAAATATTTTGTAAAAATTTCTTATACCCACATTAGGAATAATTTGTTCAATGATTAATGATTCATAATTTGTTTAAAGTAAATTAAATATCTTTAGATGGTAGGCAACGTACTTAAAATGTAAGCCCTTGAAAGAAAAATGTGTCTCCACGATTCCGGTGGTTTTGACGCGCGTTCGCAGAACATCCTGCTGTGTCGGGACATAATTATGTTGCGTTATGCGGTCAAGTGCGTTAAGGTAGTACGCTGCCGAATCATTGAGCTGGTATTCCCTGCTACGCGAGAAACAAAGCTGCAGTCCCGGGTCCTGCCATAATCGCTTCATTAATAGCACTAGTTCCCCGGTCAGCTCGCCCTCCTCCGCCGCCGATGCTAGGGTGAAAAATTGTCGCGCCATATCCTACAACGCAAAACAAGGCCGATTATCTAATGTGCCAGTGGGACACGAGAAAGTTAGCGAAGTGCAGTTAATAAGTGCACGTAATATCATAGATTGATGTAAAAGTTTGTCGTCTATCATAAATTCCGTAAATAAAGCTATTCTTTCTAAGAAATTATTTTTTTAAATAAAATTAAAAAGAGAACTATATTTTCTAAACGAAAAAAATGTAGCGAAGATAATTATCTTGATAAAAAAAAAAAGAATTTGAATTGAATTTCACATTCAATTTTTCTTAAAAACGAATATTTCATAATGATTTAGCAGAAAGATGTGCAGACTTACCGCTTTGCTAGGTTCAGCAAAGTCGATTCTAAGATCCCCCATGGCCCTGATTATCGTCATTAAACTTTGTATTGTGTTGCTATATACCACAGGAGTGTATTGCTCGCATTCCTCTTTACTGTAGCCGGTCTCATGAATTATTTTCATTTGCTTTACTATCGTAGATTTGCCAGACTCTCCAGCACCTTGAATTTAGATATGTATATATATGTATATATATGTATATATATATATATAAAACATATAAAACAATGAGGATTTAATAAATATGTTCAACAATCATATATATAATTATATTATAATTATATTATATGAATATATCATACTAAATATTGTATCAAACAATATCTAATTAAATATCGTATCACATTGAAATGATCAAATATCAAATATCTGACCATGAGATAAAGAAATTCTCGAGTCTTCCTTGACATAATTAAAATCGCGGTCACGCCGTGCATTGTTAACGCTGCAATTCATTTATCATAACGACTCGCTATTTTTGAATCAATACGAGTCTATGCAAAAACGCTCACAATCAACACATTGCCAGATATGTAATCAATCTAATTAACTGATTAATCATCGGTATCTTTGTCGATGAGTTTTGTCCGATTAACGATCAGTTCCGCCAGTCATTGCAAAGTCATTGCAACTAGTACTCGTTTTCCCCTTCCAGGAAGAGTAATTTTTTTTTTCCTATAAGTGAGACGAAGATAATTCCGTGCGATCTCAGAGAGACGTAATCTCTCGTGATTCACGCGCGGCCGATGATTCAAGTTTCCCGTAACGATGTATGCGTTCTACATCGCGATTCCACATTGCGATGTCGGTCAAGAATCTCAAAATTTTTTTGAACGCATTGACAATCCTAAACAATACTAGATCTTTAGTACTATTATTGAATCAGTTACTTCCAACATTTGACGATAACGAATAATAAATATTGAAATAAATTCGCGTAATTAAATGTATTTGTAGTGTATTAGATGTATACAAGAAAAATATTTATCCTAATTTGCAAATCTAAAAACATATTTGCAGAGAAATGAATCATTTGAATGACACATAATCATTTTTTTTTTGCATACATTTTTAATTCCAGCTTTTTAATCAATATGAATAAAATTGCTTTAAATTTATTACTTCGATGTCTCAGACATTGCGCAAAAAGAACAGTTTTATTAAAAAATTTAGTTAGACAGATCAAAAAATAATTGTGTTCTTCAAATAATATCAAAATAATTATGTAGGCTCAAATTGATTGTTAGAAAATTGAAACGTTGCCCATCATGCTTAAGTTTCCTACATAATTATTTTAACAGTCCAATAAAATTATTTTCAGATCTGTATCTAGTTAAATATTTAGATATTTCACCAAAAGTTCTTTTTCTATTTCTATAATCCTTCTATACGTCTAAAAGCAGAATGTACGAGTGCATACAGCCAATTGTAAATTCTATTGTTAAAAGAACGCTCCCGTTTCAGGGAACAGGAAATTTCTCTTTTTTTAAAAGGACTTGGATAGCGGCAAAGCAAACCGCGGATTTTGGCCGACGAGAGAATGCGACCGAGAATTAAAATACGGCGTATCGCAATTTCGTGATCGTCTACGTTTTAGCCATAGAAGGAACGTAAAATGTGACACACGCACGCCACTGCGGGAAGCGTTTCGCGAGAAAGAAGGACGCTTGTATTCGAGCGTGTTAACCGACCGAAAGGCACCGTGTCGCGAGACGCTAGGAAAGGAGTCTCGTCGCCTGGATTAGACGCAATATCAAGCATTTCAGCTCTTTCTCTCGTTGGCACACAAATCGCTTGCTCTATTTGATTCGTAAGACTATAGGATTCCAAGGAAAGATGGGGAGGAAATTGGAGAAGCTCGGTGATTCTTTTCTACAAGATTCTTTACCTCTTGGATAAGGTGAAGGATACTCTAAGATTCTGGAAGGAGAAAGAAAAAAATGTTTCATCATCAAGGCAAGAAGAAAAGCGAGCGGATCTACTGTGGATTGGAAAAAATATCTCACCAATTGATTTGAAGATTGTCGCGGCTTCTCTGATACAACCGGTTGATAACAGATCTTTATGTATGAGGTCATATCTTATGATGTTATGACTATTTTCTTGAGAACATCAAAATGCAAAGGATACATCGCAATAATTAGAGAAATAAACGCTGGAAAAGGACAGATCTAATAATAATAATTTTCTTCCTTATAGCGTTCATGATTCACATTCAGAGAGGAAGAAAGCGAAGAGGAATAGAAAGAGCAGAGAGAGAGAGAGAGAGAGAGAGAGAGAGAGAGAGAGAGAGAGAGAGAGAGAGAGAGAGAGAGAGAGAGAGAGAGGTAGGAGTAGGTAGGTAGGTACGGTACGGTACGGTACGGGTACGGTACGGTACGGTACGGTACGGTCGGTACGGTACGGTACGGTACGGTACGGT
>NW_012130122.1:425674-445685 GCF_000143395.1 Atta cephalotes | reverse complement strand
TATANAGATATAGATGTAGAGAGAGAGAGAGAGGCGGTGATTTTGCGGATCGTGGGCTACGCGACTTCGGGAGCGTTCGGCGGGTGCATGGTGTGTCCAATACGCGATACACGCGCGATACGAGACAAGACGATGTGCGAGGAGAAGGAAAGAGGAACGAATGGAGAAAAAAAGAGAAAAAAGAGAGAGAGAAAGACTGAAGAAAAAGAAAGAAATCAGAGTATATAGGCGCGTCGTCGAAGCAAGGGATGCAAATTTGCCGTCGTCTTCCGAAATCCGAGGATCGGAATCCCCGAAACCAGGTCCGAGGAACAACGGTCGATGGAAGTCCGTCCGGAAATTTTCCGTCACGGTATATCTTACGTGTTCCACGCATTAGACGCGCCAGGATGTTGGTACTCGGCGAGTATCGAGAAGAGTTATCGTGACGGGTATTTACCGAGCAGCAGGAGCTTGACCTCGCTGGCGGCGCGTTCGCCATCAGCGCGGAGGTCCTTGTCGATCTTCTTGGACCGCTCGGCGGCCTCCTTCTCGCCGGTAGTGCTCACGGCGCAGCCCATCCCCGCGCCCTCGCCGGTGACGGTCTCCTCTCAGCACGTCGTTGTGACGATAGTGACGGTGACCGATGTTTGATTGATAACGATTGTTAGACGCCGATCGAACGATCCTTCCGTCATACGCGCTAATCCAGTAGCACCATGCACACGTATTCCGTATTAAGTACCACAGCACAGTTTCCGCTACCAACACTGTCGGCCTCCTGACACTTGTTGCACGGACGACGTCGTGTGGGAACCGCCCGCACGCGGTTGCGCTCGCATACACGAACGCGAGCGCCGAGCCGCTCGACGATCTCGGAATCACTCGCTCGCGTGCGCGAACGCGCTCACACACACATACGCAGCCACGCACTACAGACTACAGACGCACGCGAGCGCGCGTGCTCGTACTCTCGTCTCTTGGTCGCGCACGCAGCTGCGCGCGGCCGCGTTCTCGAATCTCGCGGCGTCGCGTTCCCGGCGCGCCGGCGTCCGCGAGTATCCCGCGGCGGCGGACGGGAACTCCGAACTCGATCGCAAATGGAACGAAAACGAAAACGGGACAACGGAGAAAAAGTGCGAATTGGGAAAGGGCCGAGAAAAAGACCGCCTGATGGAGACAAACCGACTCAATCAGCTCAATCTGATCGTTCCGTTCTTCCGCTCTGTAACGGAACACGGTAGCGCGTACTACTTGCACTGGGCGGCACAGTGGCACAGTGGTCTGAGTCGACCAGTCGACCGAATGCCAACCACCGATCACCGATGCGTTCGAGACATTCGAGTCCGTTCGAGACAGTCGAGACCGCGCCCGCGATTCGCCGTTCGTTGTCATGTCTCGTCGCGCAGACCGTCTAGCCAATCAGAGAACGCGACGCTCCTCGCATTGGATTAGTGCGCACGCGTCTTCGCATCTCGCGCATGCGCGCGTCCAAATGTAACGTTCGAAATTCATCCCGATGCAATCTTTTCCCTAGCGCGCGCAAGCGCGAAGATTTGAATCGCCTTTGAATTATGATTTGAATTTTGGAAATGGGGTTTTTTACGATATAAAAATGATATAAAAAAACGTCGCTTATGGTAAAAAAATTGTTTTTTAATATTGGATTTATGTAATTCTGGAGGTTGAAAAACATTAGAATTTGAAGGATTAAAATAGCGGATGATTTTATATCTTGCTTATTTTATTTTGATCTCGAAGACCATCTCGAAAGAATCCGACGAAATTCTTACTGGATCTTATATAAATTGTTCCATATTATTTGTTTTTATTTTGAACAATTTTTATTTCCATTATCTTTTTCTTTTTATTAATTTTATTAATTCGAAATTCAAACGGGAAATTATTTCTTTATTCTAAGCGCGAGGAGTGTAAAATGTATAAATATATGTAGAAGCAGATTATACAAAGACTATCCTATCTGTCATCTCATATTGTCAATTATATTATAAAAAAACTAAATACTGGACTCCTCTTCTATCGATGTTTTACAATTCTAAAAAGTAGAAAAAATTTTATATCTTACATATTATACATCTATTTCAGTTTTTGATTTTCCAGAGGTTATTGACATTTAATCACGGCGATTGATATAATATTATTTTGTCCATTTCTCTCTGAATGCACCACAGAATTAATATAATAAAATTAATAAACGACACAAAATATTGCGACACAAAAAAAAATGAACTTCCCCCTCCCCTCCGTATAAACTATTTCTATTTTTCTCTGATGAGATGTTGCAATATATAAAAGTATATTTGATCAAGATGCACTTGCACTAGATGCAGATATCCATACTGCATATCTAATAAGCAAATTGTCTACAGTACGCCAGCAAATTAATACATATTTTTTATCAAATTCTTCATGTTTCTTTTAGAGCAGATCGTCACAAATTTTACGAAAAAATTCTTGTCTGTTTTATATTATATCCGTTAATTATAACTTTGATTTTCAATAAGATATTTATACGTGTTCTATATATAGTACGTATATATTTACCTTTTGCCTTGCCTGTATCGTTAGATTTAAAAGAGGAATACATTTCATATTTATACTTCATAATATTGACATATTTACATTTATTGTATTAATACTCGCTTCTCATATGCGCGAGATATCAAGAAGGTCATCCTAATATCACAGATTGTTTCCGAAAATTTCTCAATATTCGGCCTTTGCCGTGAATGGATTTAGTACGGCTACGGTATCCGTGATCAAAATCACAAAATCATGAAACTCTTCTTTCTATTCGTGAGTATTGTCTTTTTCAGTTGTGTAAATGCAGAAAAATCACGGTTAAACGCAACATTTCTTCAGTTTCTTCAATATCTATCGTATTACAGCTGGAAAGTTATATTTCTATACTGTTACTTTCCGTGTACGCGATAGACCTGAACGAATATCTCGACGAAAAACTACGGCAATCCAAGACAGAATTCATTAAAATACATATCCAAGAAACATCACCAGGTAAATCCGCATAACATTATTTTAATGACAAGTATCTTTTTTTTTAAATAATCATAATTTATAAATTCATTAAATATTTGTAAACATTATTACATTTAATACAAATTGTTTCATAGTTGAAAAAAATTGCATTTATCTTTGAACAGCGTATAGATTATTATCAATTTTTATTTAATTGTGAATCATTAAAAGGAACAATAAAATATGATATTAAGATGTCAAAGATATTGTATGTGAATAATTACATTTAAAAAATAGTGCAAATAGTAGGATTAAACACATAATAATAATATACTCAAAATCAAATAGAAATAATTTCATAATCAAATAAAAATTATTTGTTTATCGAGATAAAAAATAGTAGACGTTTGATTACAGTGCAAGAAAAATCATATAATCTTAACTGGGACAGATCATGGCGAGTTCCTATAACAAGCGATCATCAGCCATTCGCAATAGATATGCTCGACGGAGTATTCATTCTCGACAGCAATCGTGTGATGGTACCTTCTCTCAATGCGACTTCCTGGAATGAGACTTATGACACATTACGCGAAGTTTATCGGATCAAAAAGGGAACCGTCATTAAATTTGTCAGGGTACAAATCACTCTTTAATTATAATTAATCTTTATCTCATAAAATATATTATGAAATTTATAGTATTATACTATTAAAATTATATTTAATATTAATAATTTTATTTAAAATGTAATATAAAATTTAATATTAATATAAAATGCAAAATATAATATAATCTAATCTAAATATCTTTTATATTACATATCTTTTATATATTTTCTTATATTTTTAATATGTTTAACTTTATTTACAATCCACTGTACACAATGTAAACGAGTTGCATCGATTATGATATCATAGAGTATCATATGGAAGAACACCAACTATCTATTAGTATGTTACGAGCCCAGTCTATGCAGTATTCACACAGCAAAATCGAATCAGCCGTTGCGATTTCGTCATACCATTGGATACAAACGAATCCCTGTAGATGCTAAATTTTTCATACAAGCTGATCAACTATATCTGATTATCGTCAATAACGCCAACAAATTTCCCATATCATCCGTGTGAGTCTCGTGATATTATTCCTAAACAGAACAGAGAGACAAATTAAATTAAATTAAATTAAATTAAATAATTAAATTTAAATTTCTTATCGTGTTGGTCTTGAAATACATATATCTGAAAAGAATATCTAGTTGGATTAATTGAAAATGAATAAATTAGAATTTTCTGATTAAAGCTACTAGAATTATAATTGAGAAACGAAATTTTGATATAATCAGAATCTTCTGGTTCATTCATTTTTCTCAATGCAATAAAAACAAATACATCGAACTAAATATTTCTTTCTTTCAAATTTTTATTTTTCTCACGTTCAATTGAATTGCAGGATCTACCGATGGAGCGGCACATACATGGACGTCGTCGACGAAATGAGGATGACCGGCGCAATATCGGTCACCGCATTCGAGCACCGGCGATCAACGATCATTGTATTCGCCCAGAATTACGCCGAGAATCCGTGGATCGGTTCCGAAGTGTATGAGTTCAAGGATAATAACATCGTAAGGATACAATTACTATCCACTGCTGGTGCATCACGTCCGACGTCGGTGCATCACTACATTCACGGCGACTTCAACTTCATACTGATGATAAATGATTTAGGACCGAGCGATGTGTTCTGTTGGGACGGTTCGTATATATTCGATAAAATCTTCCTTTTATTTCTTTTCCTTTAAAGTAGGACATTGTCTAGAATCTGGAATGTATTGTTGCCAGGAGGAGAATTGCTGGATTGGTTCAGCCTTCCTGACATCGAACCGCATAGTCTGATAAGAATTTTTCATATAGACGGCGATACTTTCATAGTTGTAGCGCACGATGTAAGTGTACAATTGTTCAATATTAAAATAAATTGAAAATTGAAGCGTGATACGTTAATAATGCAACAAATAATTTACAGAATATTATCCAGCTATATAAATTTCATAGTACGTCCGATTGGAAAAGCGAAAATGTTAAACTCTTTAAGGATAATCAAAAAATAGTTGATATGATAGTCTTATTGAACGAACATACAATAAATTTAACATTGGTCCTTGTAGAAAAAAACGTATATTGGGTGGAACAATGGGAAGTTGAGATGACTTTGGTACCAGTAGGTAAATAATTATTTTTTCATTTGTCATGAAAAAGCGATTATCATAAAATAAGTATATATAATATTATTATCTCATAATTATATTATTTATATATTTTTTATTATATTTTATTAGAAACGATAAATTTTTTTATAAAATATATAGAAAAATATAAAGATATTCATGGAATGTTTTCAATTTTTATTTTATTATTAACTCTTTTACATTTATTGAGGCATTTATATATATATTAAACAAATCATTTAAGTATTTTTTTTATATTGTTATAAAAATAAATATCAAGCCTGATGATTCAAAAAGATTAAAATAAAATTTCAGATAACAACGTGAATAATACCGATGCAACAAGAAAATGCTTATCGGATCTGATCGAAACGTTACAAGCGAGAATGTCAGCCGTAAAAGAAGCTAAAGCTTCCTGGAAGCTGCTCTTACCAGCTGCAAAGAATTTGACAATTTCAGAGCCAGTGAATTTTGACAGTTTGATCTTGCGATCCGGCATGGTAGACAGCGCAGAGATTGTGACTGAAGAAGATATCCTGTCACCTCATCAAATTGCAAAAGCTCTGAAAGAACTCGATCGCAATGTCCACAACGTCCAGGCAAAACAATTAAATTCGCAAGAGACGACTGCTGATATATTGGAAGCGTTCAAGGAAAAGATTATAGCTAATGATGTATATCTGGAAGAGTTGGAAATCGACCAAATGCAAGTGGATTTCGTGAACAACGTGAATATGCAGTCGGAGAAGATAATTCCCTTTGAAACTGAAGAGTTCGCAAATCTGTTACGTGCGAAAAATCTCATTATACACAATCTCGAGGTTGACTCTCTCTGTGGAATACCGCCCGAATGTAAGTTTGAAAAAACCTCACAGCAAAAGAAGTCACAATATCGCAATAAAATCGTAAGTAAATATTCACTTTGTCGTAGGTGTGATATCTATAATATCATTATGCAGCTATGATAAAGATTGCACTTAACTATATACAACTTAACTATATACAACTTCTATATACAAATCAAGATAATAATGTCAGTGTGACTTTTTGATAATCTCACAATGACATAATTCATTCGTTACTACTGTGAGTTTATTGTGATATGAATATGACTTTTTGCTATGAAGAATAATTTCTATAATGCGATATATTTTTTTATATCGATTTGTATAAACAATATTTCTACAGATTGGTTGTTACAAAATGACGAAGGAATTGGGTCTGCCATTGCAAATAGTTCTGTCGAGTATTCAAATGATACTCTTATATTGCATTCCGATTTAACAGTACCGACATTAAAGATTAAAAACCTGAATGGGACAATCATCGATCAGTTGATGGACGATTTATTTATCATTAATCGCGCTCAGAAAATCAATGGTTAAGTATAACAGTCTGTTTTTTATGTTTTTTTAAATGCAAAAATTTAAATGCAAAAATCGACAAAAACAATTAGCTACAGATTTTGTATGTAGTTGATCATAATTTGATAGTATTTTAATCGTAGGTACGATCACATATAAGAACTCGCTGCAAATTATGAATCTTACGGCACAAATGGTGAATGGTGTTTCTGCCGATAAACTTATGACTACAACAACAAATCAGAGTTTTGATGATTTCTATGCGAAAGCGTTACACATTGAAAATCTGTATGCGGAAAGAGTTAATGGGGTGCCCGTTGAGGAAGCTGCACGAAAGTCTCGAAAGAACGTTATTGAGGGTAATTTCTTAACTAATTTTGTCAATTGTGACAGTTTACAGCGAGTATGGTTTTAATAATTAATTAATGATATAATAATTAATAATTATATTAATATTAATATAATATTACACAAATACGTTAGAATAATTACATCATTAATTAATCAACTTTTTCCAATCTCAAAAGTTATTCTCTCTTTTACGATTAATACTAATATTCCAATACTATATTCAATATTTATATATTTTTTTGAAGGTAAATTAAAGTTGGCGAAACTTACCGTTACCGAGAATTTGGTGATCGACACGAATGAGTCTATGATAAAAATGCCCGATAAGTGGCTTCAGATCTACAAAAATGTGACGATACTAGGTGATCTGCATGTTCAGAATATCATGGTCGACAAGACAGCGAAGCTCTTCGTGGAAGATAATCTGGTAAACGTGACCGACATGTTCGATCGATACTGGACAAAATCTACCGATCAGACTATCACCGAAAAAATCACTTTGGAAGCCGGATTCACTATCGATAAACTTGATACTAAGTACCTCAACGGTTTCGCGGAGAGCGACTTTCTATATACCACGATGAAGGAGATACCGAGCGATTTCACTAATCTGCGCTTCAAGAACTTCCACGTCGATCAATTCTTTCATGAGAATGGTCCTCACGATAATTTCTTCGAAGTTGAACCAAATTCATTAACGATCCGAGAAAAGTTGCACGTACAAACTCTCCGAGCGAAAGATATCATTACTCTAACTTTCAATGGCATTAATGTGAACGACATCATGAATGAGACGCGTGTGAATTTCTCAGAAACCGTGGAACTTCCCGCTGTTCAAGCATGTCGTGTCTTCGTTGATAATCTCGATGTTCGTTTTATCAATCATCGCGAAGTCTTCTTTGAGAACGGGCTTCACACTGACGACAATCATCGGCTAGCATTCTTGAAGGTACCAGAGTTTCACGTACAAAATTTGGAAGTGGAGACATTGAATGGGATTGAGATAAATCAGACGCGATTGAAAGATTTGATGAGTTCTGAATCAATTAAAATCGTTATCGACGGTGATTTGACGGTGGAGAATCTAATGGTTGATCAAGTGGGTGGGCAATCGACCGAGAGTTTCTTAGAGGAACTGTCGCAAAATGACATTGTGATAACATCAGAAAGAAGCATCGAGAATTTGATCGTTCAGAACATAACGATAGAATCTCTTCGTGGACGTAACTTCAATGATTGGACCGCCAGTGTTCTTTCTAAATCAAAGGAGCAAACGATAACAGGATACTTCACTGCTGATGTTGTCATCTCCGACAATGTCACAGTGGATTTTATCAACAAACAAAACGCTTCGCAACTGATGTGGGTGGACGAGCCTCTGACAATCATGGGCAACGTAACGTTCACCGATCTATTGGTCGAAGGCGACGTGATTACTCCAAAAATGAATGGACGCAACGTAAGCGAGGTAAAAAAAAGTTTTTTATTTTAACATCTAATTAGTCTGACTTGTACATCGATTATTAACAGTTAATTGACATTAATTAAGTAGATAGAAATTGAAAGAATTTTTCCTTCAAAGAATTTTTAGTTTATTTATAAAAGTCATTTAAAATTACTCTAAAAATTATTAAAATATCTTTCAAGTTACATAAGCATTGTACTTAAAACTATATCTTATCTATTAATCTTTCAAGGTTTTTCTTAAAAAAATAATCTCTCTTTCTTTTTTCGTCTTGTGTTGTAGTTATACGATAGCTTGTTGTACATTCCCGTAAAAAATATCGACCTCTTGGAAGTCCACGGAAATATTTCCTGGGACACAGATTCAACCAGTACTGCTTCTATCTCTCATCTATTAAATAACGCTGTGACCAAAGATAGGGACCAAGTTATTACGGGAAAAGTGATCTTTGAAGAGGATGTTCGTGCGTGGGCGGTTAGAGGTAATTATTCAAACATCGAGCAAATTCAACAAATAATATCGGATGCCGTGATCGACTACGGAGAACACATCGAGATCAACGGAACGAAAATCTTCGAGGAAGACTTTGTCGTGGACAATTTGAAAGTGAATGGCGATTTGGGTATTGCCAATATCAATAATGTGAATATCCTCGAGTTCAATAATTCTGTCTTTAAACAGAATCACGATGACATGATTGTTGGTCCGTTAATATTCCTCAAGGATATTACGGTCGAGAAGCTTTATGTAAACGACGCCAATCTCAACGCGTCCGTCAACGCAGCAGTCCGTTCCAACGACGTTATGCCGGACAACATTTATTTCGAGGAGCTCGAGGTACTGGGTGATGTGTATCTACAAAATTTGAATAAAATTGACTTTGACAAGTTTGTAAAAGATCGTGTCACTCTTAGCGGAGATCATGAAATTACGTGCGATATGAAATTCAATGGTATCGTTACAGTAACAGGTAAATGATTTGGCAATTAACAATTATCTGAATTAAGTTCACTTAAATTGAAATTATAATGATGACACTATTCTCTTATTTCAATTTGTAATTTAAATAATACGAATATTGATAAACTTTTACAGAATTTACTGTTTTATGATCTTACGATAAAATTGTATTCTTTTTAAGAAAAAAGAGCTTCCATGCAAAATTATTTAAGAAAAATTTGATATTATCTTATTTACGTATTTTAGGCAATGCAAATATAAAAAAAATTAATGGAATTTATCCATCTAATTTTGTCCTCAATGACGTTGACGAGGTGCAAATAATAGATGGCGTAAAGACTTTCAAAGAGGACTTGATAGTTGATGGAGACATTGTTGCGCCACTAATTAACAATGTCAATATAATGGAAAAATATAACGACGGTATACAAAATAATGATGAAAATGTCGACATCTTTGGTGACCTTGTTAGTACAAACCCTAACTTAAAAAAATCTTTAAAATTTTAATAGATTGCAAAAAAATTTGTTAAGCACAGATTCTTCTTATATATTCTTCTTATATATCTAAAGAAAAATTTAAAAGATTTCAAATTACGGGATTAAATCAACTTAAATTATTGTAATTTGACGTAAATATTTACAAAATATTCAAGCTGAATCAATATTTAAGAATTAAATATTGATTCAGCTTGAATTAAACTTTATCGTTCAATAAAATAATGTTTATATATGTACATATCAAGAAGAAATTATTCCTTAAAAATTGTAACTTATGTATAGCTCGCATTTCTTCAATTATTTCTTCCAGATTTTCAAGGCGGATGTTCGAATTAAAAACATAAGTACTTCTGGATTTGTGAACGGCGTGAATCTGCATTCTGTCCCTAACAATTTCAAAGGAAAGATAGACAATATTATTGAGAACTTGGAGAAACTTTGGAAAATAATCGAACAGAATATCGAATACAGCTCGCAAATGTCCAAAACCTTGCGCAACATTTTTTTCTATCTAGAGGAGGAAGAAGATTTAAAGATACCTGGGACCAATGTCAGTAAGATCGATGTAGTGTATTTTGACGAGAACACGGTCAGGTTGAATATGTATAGGGAGCAACCTGGAAGATTTTGTGGGCTACTTGACAACTGTTCATGTACGTATCAGTCTGTGATTGATGTCATTAAATTCAGTGACACGAACAGAACTATACGAGAGTGGCGAGTAAACGCCGGGGAAATTGTGAAAAATTTTCACGATCCAGGCGAAATGTTCGGTGTGAATATAATGACGAACACTGTTTCAAGCAGCAAAGAATGCACCTCGAAAATCAGATCAGAATATACTACGATTTCCTTGATGACAATAGAAAATTTTAAAATGAAGCACGAAGAAGTTTTTCATAAAATAGAAGGCTACCTAAAGGATGCTAAAATTTTTAAGCATGACGGTATTCGCAGCACAACATTAAAAAATCTGTCATTAAAATTATAATGAAATATTAATGAAACTTAAAAAATTAATGTAATGTTTAATTTGCAGGCGATGTGTATATAGTTTTGGCGATATACTATGATAAAGTACGTGCAACACATCGCACAAATTCTTTGCTTTATAAAGTGCATTCGATAAGAAACGCAACGTTAGTGCAGGAAATTCCTACGGATGGTGCTTGGTCCATTCAGATTTTCAATATCGATCACGAAGTATTTCTTCTTATTGGCTGTTACAGCGAGTCCTTGAAATCTTTATTATACAAATTCGATCCAACAACACAAAAGGTATAAATTAATTGCTTAAATAATTAAGATAAAATGAATGACATTATATTTTGTAAAATATGAAAATTAGAACTTATACTATCCTATATAAATATAAAAATGAGCATAATATAAAAATTATTCACAAAAAAATTAATTAAAATAATTTAAAATTTATACAAAAATTAATTTAATTTTCCTTTATGTAAAAACTTTTTTATTTTTTCGAATGTAGTTTGAACAGTTGAGAACATTCACAAGCAGAAGCCGTTATGTAAAAAGTCTATCACAAGAAAAAGATTATTTCGTTCTACTGGACAATCCTGATACAAACGCAGTGAACATTTATAAATACGATCACGAGTTTCGAAATTTTTATAGTTATCAAAGCATTTTTCATTCCCATCAGATTAACGGGATTGAGTATTTCTACACCGATGGTATGATTATCAAAATAATAAATTAATATAATTAGAAGACGCACGTATATTTATATCATATTTTCGCCCAATTTATTATATTGACGATTATTATTATGATTGAGATTTTGTTATATATGATTTTATTATGATTTATTTATAATAATTCACTTATTTTCTCCTACAGAGTATGGCAACAGCGATGTGTTTGTGATTGTGACGACCCAGAGTGGACAGTTTTATATTTATGAATATATGTTTGCCGGGGTAAATTTACTATTTTATGTATAAATAAAAGAAACGAATCCTCTTTACCTCACTTTTCTCCGTTCATCTCTTTTTTTTTCTCCTTTTTCCTTCTCTCATTAGAGAATTTCTTATACAATGACACGAAATAATTCTCTTAAATAACATATAATCACAATTATTTTCAGAAATTCCAAATGAAAATGCAACACGCCGTGAATGGCTTACAAACGATGATGCCATTCTACCACATGAACAATCATTATATTTTGGCTGGCACAGACGACAACAACATAATTTTCCGCATTATAAAACAGGGTCCACATTAATTCGATGAAATTAGAGATCGACATAAAAATTTGAATTTTGTATATATCTATACATATATTAATAAGTATTTATTTATTATAAATCGATATAGCAAATCATCCATGTAACACATTCCTAGTAAACGGAATTGATTGAAACGAATTGAAATGGAGTCAGATTTTGAGAAATGTGCATTCGCAAAAAAAATAAATTTTTTTTTCATCCGAACGCATTTTTATTCATTTACAGGAATGCATAAAGCATATTTTTATGCTTTTCAATCTAAAAATAATATTAGCTTTTTCTATATATGCATCGTGAATATTTGCTCAATTCAAAATTCTGAAAAGAAAATGCAGTTTTTCAATTCAATTAAATTCAATTAAATAAAAGTTTTTTTATTTAATTAATTTAATGGATTTAATATACGCATAAAAATTTCAATTTATTTTAATCTATTTCCGATTATTGACCTAATGTTGAATCAATACATCAGAAACTTTGAACTTTATAACTTTGCAAATTAACATCACGAAATGCATAATGTTGAAAAAACGTTCACATTTCATCATTCAACATTCTTTCAATGTTCTGTATTAATTGACTGAGTTATAAATTATAATGATTATTAATACGTATATTTACTCTTTTGTATTATTAATAATTTTGTATTATTTATAATTATTACATTCGATTAATCAATATGCAAAAATTAATCAATGAATTTTGTTCTTATTGTTATTATATATTGTTAAAACAAATATTACATATTGAAAATCTTATTTGTGAATAAAATTTGCATGATAAAATCTAATTATTATAAAATATAATCATTGAGAATTATTAATATATATATCGCTTCCTTATTTAAAAAATCAAAACAACGTAATTTTCAAATTATTATCATGAATAAGTAAAGTCAGTCATCAAAATTGAACTTAACTTCATAAAAAAATCACAATTCCAAAATGATAATATCTTTTAAAAGTCATAAAACAAAAATGACAAAAATAACATTTAATCATGTTAAGCATATTTTTTTTTATTGCCGCAATATTATTTAATTAATAATTTTCTATTGAGTTTGGAAAATAGTTTTTTGGAATAAGTTTTTTTTTTCATTTTTTGATTTTTTTAAATTTGTGACTTTTAAAGAAATATACCTTTTTTTTCTAATTTTCTTAATATACACACACACACATATATATATATATATATATTTATTTATTTATTTATTTATTAATATATTATATTATTAATATATTATACTTTTAATATTTTATTTACCTTACAGTAGAGTATAATTATTTAAACAACTGCACAAAAATACAGATTGTAGCGCGCGCTTGCGCATTTAAAGTGGCGACCTGCGGATCTCAAACCATGGTTGTTACACGTTTCCGTAATATACGTGAAATTACAAAAAAAAAAATAGTGCGAATTGCGATACAAAATATACACTTGTGGAAAACTCATATTTTTTTCCACATGCTTTAGCTGGATTTTTTACATATCTTCGGCAAAAAACGCATCGCAACAACAACGTTATATATTACTGCTCGTATAACTTTCGGTCCATAAGACATTTCCTTGAGTTAAACGTTAAAACTTTCTGTTCGCCGAATATACAGCCTAAGTATACCTAAGTATCCCATTTCTCCATTTCAGATCCCATTTTTCGGAAGCGAAATACAAGCACGTCAGTCATGTACCAATTCGCACAACGGAAACAACTGAAGTTCGCCGCTGGTACGCGAGGCGCGCGCAAACCGCACCGAAGTGAAGTAGGCAACTTCAACAGACAACTTCGAACTTCTACGTGCACGCGAGTGGAGGCTCCCCTCCGTTTGTGTTCCGTTCGGTGCTCCGTTTCTGCTCCAGGCTCCGGGTCAACCGTTGATCGAGACAAAGGTATGATTATCTCACATTCTCTATCTCCACGTACTCAATCGTGGTCGTTACGTACATTCATTCATATCAGCTGTCACGAACGTCGACATCCACGAGACTCGGCGGTTTGATGCCGTTTTAAGTGAACGCGTGAGAAACATTTATGAGCATCAGTGATCCGAAAAATCGAATCCTTGAAGAAAATCCCTTTACTCTTCTGTGCCCGCTTTGATCCTCGAGAGCGCGCTCGATGATACTTTGTCATTACATTGTTTTTTCTTGGTTATGTTGACCGAGGATGAATTAGCGCAATCCGATAGTTGATCGTCTGCCACGTTCACGGCGATCTCGACCGGATTCTGATAACTTAATTGGTGATTAACTTAGCTGGCAGAATTAAAATTTTCTTAAAACAAGAGAATAGTTTTCAACTATGTAACTTGCTGTCCGTAATGTAATTCTTTTCCATATGTTAAACAACAACAAATTAATAATTCTATTATTAATAAGATAATACATATGTTATTTGATAGGTTAATTACTGGTTAAGTCGATTTGATCTGAAATCCGTCTTAGTTTTTTTAATTACTGGTGCTTCATTAAAAGAAATATATACTTTGACGCACTCTTGTGTCTCAATGCTGTTTTTCTTTTAATTTTCTTTACTGTTTTTTATTTACTAATTACAGGATAATTTAATATTATATATGGCATAATGGAATGTTACATTTTGGATGTTGTTTTTGTAGGAGCATTTTTTCACTAAGTACTGATGGCTGTCAAGGGACTAGTCTCGTCGATTGTCAAGTTTCTGACAGACCAGTTGCAAGATGGCGATATAACTGCTGATTCACGAGAGAGTTTGGAAGTAGCAATCCAATGTCTGGAGAGTGCTTATAATGTGCAAGCTTCTGATGCCCCCGCAAATGTAAATCTGTATCAAATTTATAAAAATGCAGTGGAGAATGCCGCGCCGGTTCTGGGTCCAGAAGCTACACCGGAAGCAAAGGCTGAAGCAGAAAGATTGAAAAACGAAGGCAATACACTTATGAAACAAGAAAAGCATCATGAAGCGCTTGCCAATTACACAAAGTATGCATAGTCTTTCTTTATTAATTTGAGTAAATATTGTTCCTTTTTTAACTTAAGCTTGTTCGCTTACAGGGCAATAACATTAGATTCTCGCAATGCAGTGTATTATTGTAACAGAGCTGCCGTTCATAGCAAACTTGGTAATCACACCTTAGCCATCAAAGACTGTAACACAGCACTTTCTATTGATCCATCATACAGCAAGGCATATGGTCGATTAGGTTTAGCATATTCAAGTTTGGAGAGGCATAAAGAGGCTAAGGAGAGTTATGAGAAAGCCTTAGCGATGGAACCAGATAACGAGAGTTATCGAAACAATTTGCAGTTAGCAGAAGAGAAATTGGCCCAATTAGGTGTTAATCAGTCTCTGCCTAATTTACCCGGCATGGACTTGAGCGCTCTTTTAAGTAATCCTTCTTTAATGAATATGGCACGTCAGATGTTATCCGACCCAGCTATGCAGAACATGATGTGTAATCTTATGTCTGGTAACGTGGAAGAAGGTGGTCGCATGGAATTACTCATAGAGGCGTAAGTTTGATAGAACAGAATAACATTTAATTCAATAGATAATGTTATATTGATATACAACAAAACTCAAAAAAGATTATTTTTCAGTTGCTCGCAAAAAAAAAACGAAAACATAGAAAAAAAACTTTTATTTCTCTAAAATCAGTTATACATTAAAATTGCATTTTAAATTAATATTACAAAATTTTAATAATTCAAAATATTTAAACTTATTTTCTGGGAAACTATTTTTTGAGTTGTATCCTTGTAGCAAATGAGTGACTTGTGTGAATTTTGTATGTATGCGTATAAATATTTCAGAGGCCAACAATTGGCGCAGCAAATGCAGAACGCAAACCCCGAGTTGATCGAGTCGCTGAGACGACAAATGGGCGGTAATCCGAATGACCCGGAACCACCGCAACAAAATTAAAGTACGGCTGGTTGTGTGATAGATGGACATGAACTTTATGGACATCATAGCTGACTTTTTTCTCATTCGTAGTTACATCAGTACATTGTATCGTTTTCTAACGAACGCCGTGAGGCAAGATTTACAGCTTCAATGATAATTCTATCATCATATATCTACGCGATAACGCGTGCATACTATAAAATCATTTCATAGATTAGCCGTTACGGGTGTAACATCGGGCCTCTCTCTTCTCATCTTCTCTTTAGCTATTGTACAATTTTTTATAGCATGCTGCAGATTGATACAACGTAACAAAAGTTTTTTTAATGTCACGATAATTTGAGTGACTATAATAATTGAGCGATATCCCAATTTTCCGCATCATCCAGGGCATTATTTCTATATCATGCACTGTATTACAAATGACAATTGCGCGTGAATTTATATAACACAACTGTTCATAATGTCTCGGTTGAAGAATGTTCAATTGACGCGAAATATACATGAATTCATGATACCGACCGAATTGCAAAGCATTGTTTAATATTTTATTCATACCATATTACATACATATATATGAAATTGAACTTTTCTGTCAACGTTTTATAAATGCGTAATTATTGCATTACGCATGATTGTTGGTTGAAATCTTTGAACTAAACACAAAACGGAAACTTTTTCGCATATCAGATTTACAATCTCACGTTTCTCGAATTTCTTAGCACGTTACATATTGAAAATAACGGCAACATGCTAATACTAACAAACAAATTGTAATACAAATTCTAGAGAAGAAAATATTCGGATTTGTTTTCTATTATTTCACCATATTTTTTCCAATTAGACTGGAAAATTTTTCACTCATTGTGAGATATTATTAGACACTTTAGAAAAAAAATAAAAAAGTAAAAAATCAAAATTACAAACAAATAAAAAGTTTCCGACGAACACACTTGTCTTTGACTTGTGCTGTGACTTACTAAAGAATCCTCGAACCGATTACATCTCTTGTTTCCTTTCTATCTGTTACTATTTTTTTTTTTTTTAGGGAAGCGATTTCGATGTGTTAACTGAACTAGATAGAGACAGAGACGCACGCAAGTGTAACTTGCACGATGCGCTTTCTATCTGTAAGAAGAAAGGAAGCTGCACGCGCGCGATTTATCACGGTCGAAGAAGTATGGTTTATCGGCGGTATCTTTGTAACGAGCGTTCGCTACGCGTTGATAATCAACGGATACGGTTTCTTCAGATGAGATGCGCGTGCATACGTAGGTTTCACGGCCGTATTCCCCATATTCTATGGGTTCGGGCCGGCTGAACATGAGCGTCGGCCAATTCCACGTGCGTCACGCGATGACATCATTCTTATTTGGCCACTATGCGCGCGCGTATGTATTACCTACACCCGCGTACATACACTTACGAATACGCACGCGCAGACGGTATATGTCGGTTATGATTGTTTATTGATAAGAGAAGACACGAGCGTTGATCCGTGATTAGAAGCGGATAGCTCAGATTTTCTTTCGGATCAGCTGATTGTCAAAGCCCGCAAATAAAACGCTGTAGAGTGCTACTTATTGAAAAAAAAAAAAGAATCGGAACTATGTATGAAGCTCTCCGTATATGAAGAATTCCGAATTACTTATTAATTCGTCCGTTAATTCGAATTTTTACTTCTTCGAACGTCATCACCGAGAAATCCCATCTCCGCGTCCTTGAATTCCTCCGTAAAAGAAAGGAGAGGGATAGGAAGTATAACGCTCGAGACCATTTCATTTCGCTGGCAATTGCGAGGAAGAGGGGAAGGGGAATTCTTGACGCCGGCATTTATTTTATCCGGCTGATAAGCCGGTTAATGACACACTACATGTACGCACACACCTCTCATCAGCGTGAAATTGGTTCATCGTTTAAGAAAAAAAATCTTCTGCACAATTGGAAAAGTGTAGATACGTAAATTTCTTGTATCCTTCACGATGTAACTATTAAACAGATTTCTAATACTTTTCTCTTGTAATGATAAAACATTTCAAAAGATTACTTTCTATAATATTTGAAAACTACTTTTTTATATCAAATAATTTTTGTTCTTTACACTAAAAATGCAATTATATACTTTTCTAATATTTCCTTTTCGACTTTGCAATAGCTTTAATTCGAACAGTCTTAAAACGCAAAGAGAATTAAAATTCAAGAAATACTTTGAGCATTTTCATTTCTCTAAATTTTGACAAATTTCACGTTACGCAATACAACGACAATAAACGGCCGTAACACGATAGAGGAACAGTTGCTTATTTACATATTTTCCAACCCTTTCCGTCACCTACAAGTGGCGGCGGTACAAAGTGAGAAGCGTGAAGTGTGCGCAAGTTTCCTTCCACAGGTCCGTGACGATGCGCGCCGATAACACGTGATTCGCCAGTTTCGAAAGCAGGGCTGAAGCGAGGCGTCGTGAGTGGCGGGCGCCATGCGGCCCCGAAAGCGGCGGCGAATTTCTAAGCAGATCCCGTTGAGCCATTTCATGGATTCCGTCGCGGCTTTTACGATCAATGATTGTGGCTTGACTCTCGTGAAAATCAATTAGAATTCGCAAACAATCGATAGAAATATATACCGCCAAATATATGTTTTTTTGCATCTTCAGATTTTTCTGTCCTCTCTATTCCTTTTTTTTCTCCATATTATTTAGTAGACACCGTTCACAATAGAAGAAATATTAGGAACAGGATAAATATTAAATAGAAATAAAGAAATTAGGAATAGAGGTTAAATATAATGCACAGATAGATAAGACATTTATCTTTATATCTTTATATCTTATTTGTTTTCATTACATATTTATTTAATCATTTAAGCTCTATTTTTAATTTTTTATTTTTAATATTTAATATTTATTTTTGTTCTTAATATTTCTTTATTCTATAATTTTTTAATGCAAGAGATGCAATATATAGGTTATATTATAGATAAGATGTAAATAATATATTGAAATTGAGTAATTATTTTAATATCTGTTCATACAATGTAATTTATTGTAATTTATTGTATTAATTATGCTTATAAGAATCATTTCTTTAAAAAGTATAATTATAATCAATAATTATAGTCATTAATTAATCTTTATTTTTTATTTACCGAAAACGTCACGTTACAAGACATGTTAAGAATAATAAAAACATATTAAAAAATAGTATTGCATCGCGCGAAATCAATATCCGTTTATCCTAACAAATTTAAAATCATTGACCCTATTTTGCGAAACCATAATCGCCCTTAAATACATTGACGCTTGACACGTTCCTGAAACGAGCTGAAGTTGCCGCCGTCGCCGCTCAGCCCCACCACTGCGGCCATTCGCCGTACACTCAACAGATTGAGGTGTGGCCATCGAGGGCAGCCATTTTCTTGATTTTCTGTCGCAAGATTTCAGGTAAATACGCAAATATATCTTAAATTAACGCCGATCGAAGTAGTGAGAGGGTGCGTGGTGCGTCGTGTGTGCGGACGTCGCGAGCATTTTTCGGGCGCGTTGAAGATCCCACTGGGACGTCGGGCTCTTCGAGTACGGTGTTAAAAAGAGGGAAAAAAAGGAGTCTCCTCCTCCATGAGCGAGTGAGGGAGAGAGAAAGAGAGGGAGAGAGCGAGACGGGGAGAAAGAGAAAGAGAGAGAGAAAGCGAGTCGCGCCAGGAGCTCTCGAGGGAGTGCCATGCGTCGCGAATCTCGTCCGCTTGGTATCACCGCACGGCAAGGCGCGCTCTGAAGTTCGAACACGGGTGTCTCGAATCAGCTCGCAAGTTCGATTTCGCGTTCGTGCGCTTGCGATTCGTGCTTAGTCTACGTCCACGTCGTCATCGTTATCTTGGTCGTCGCCGTCACCGCCGCCGCCACCACTGCCGCGGAGCCGAGCAAGTAAATCCGTGCGACGGAACTCTTGGAATGTTCTCGGGCTCTACCTGACACTACGTGGCCGTTTAGCCCAGTAAGTAAACGCCTCTTTCGCTCTCTCTCTCTCTC
>NW_012130122.1:417255-422425 GCF_000143395.1 Atta cephalotes | reverse complement strand
TTTAATTAATAAACAAGAACATATATATATATATATATATATATATATATATATATACATATATATATTTATGAAATTTATATATGAAAATATATATGCATTTATTAATATGTGTTGTATGATATACATACGTTTATATCGCAGCTTCTTTTACCTATATCTAACATATAAAATGTCCACTTAAAACAGACGCTGAAAGAATAATTAAAAATATGATGGAAATCATCGTGGGCCTATGCATCGGATTGCCAAGCAAACCGATGTTTTATCAATATCAGGTACGATCCAGTCAGTATCCTTTAAGACTTCAATCCTCATAGGTCCCGCTTTTTCATAGCGCGATCGAGTAGATTACAGGACTTTAGAACATATCTCTCTTGTTACTTATTTCGTAAATAGTAATATTGATAACATAAATAAAATAGTAAAGCAGTTAAAGGACATTTTTATTCTCTCAAAAGGAAGAGATCGTCTTCTATGAGTTTGGCTTGTGTGAAGTAAAGAGATTGATAAAATCGAGGAAAAAGCAAAGAACAAAATTATAATCTGCGAAGTTTGAGACATATTTTATTACGCTCTGAAAAGAAGATAATGCGAGTAATGTACATAATGCGAGTTACACAGTCTCACGAAGATTTATCCTAATTTTCTTCTTCCTAACTCTATCCTGAAGAATGCTTCTTAGTCTTATCACTCCTTTCGTATTTAATTGTATTACATATTATTCATAGTATTACACGCTTTCGATTACAAATATTTGCTCTGCTCCTCTCTAATTGTAATAAGTAACTGACGCTGTATAAGGGAAGCAAGTTTACTAATGTAATCAATCAGTGATTCTTAATTTTTTCCTGCTATCTCTTGCATCGATATATTGTTTTTCGTAATATGATTCCATAATATGTATGCCACAAATTTTTCACTCCGCATGCTTTTAAACGGTCTGGTAGTTTCCTGTATAATATCGCAATTGTAGTTGATTGAAATTCTTTATCGATATCAATTTGGTGTTACCTCTTAGGTTGTAAGATATTCCAAATTGTATATGTTGACACGTCAAGTACACGTCTGAAAGATTGAATTTGCAGAGTAATTTTTTGCACTTAACAAGCAGGTTATTTGTTGTATAGATAATGTTAGTAAGAAAGTCTATTTTGTCCGATTACTTCATACGTAGGATGGAAACAGTTTGAAAATATGTGTACTTCGTACAAATGAGTCACAATTAGCGAGAAACGCGATAAAAGCATAACTAACGAACGTTATCGCATTGAACACAATATGATTGCGAAATTAAATTGTAAAAAAAAATTCTATCTGTAAAGTAGTAAGTTATTATTGGTGGAGGATCGCCCATTTTTTTTGGCAATTATAAAAATATATAAGATGTCTCTCGAGATTTCACCATTTTTCATTTTGTGTGAGGCACACATTATCTCCCCCTTTATGCAGATAAAACTACATTGATAAATTGATAATAATGAATTAGTCGTTTAAGATAAAATTAATCTATATATATTGTCAAGTTCTTTTTTATATGTATGTATATATTATTATGTACATTCTATATACAATAATATAATGATACAGAGGAGAGAGGATTTGACGATTTTAGCACATTAAAATTTTGGTATCATTTGATCGCAATTGTGAAAGTTATTACTAATTTGTAATAAATGTACCATATCATACATTCCGCTTTTCGTATCAATCAATATTCTCATACATTTCTGAATAGTGAATAAATGTTCTAAATGAACAGTATCAAACTATACATATCATCGTGATGATTTTTCTATTTCACTATCACTATACATACCACGTATACTCTTTTGTATTTTAGGATTCATGGCAGCCATTAGAAAGAAGTTGGTTATTGTAGGCGATGGTGCTTGTGGTAAAACATGTCTTCTCATAGTGTTCAGCAAAGACCAGTTTCCTGAGGTGTATGTACCCACAGTATTCGAGAACTATGTCGCCGATATCGAAGTGGATGGCAAACAAGTGCGTCTCGTTTTAAAATATTTTCCTTCGTCAAAAGATCTGCTAAAAATTCCTCTTTTAACAACCTTCTTGCTTCTTCAAAACAGGTGGAACTGGCTCTTTGGGACACAGCTGGACAAGAAGATTACGACAGGTTGCGTCCGTTGTCGTATCCGGACACGGATGTTATCCTAATGTGCTTCTCCATCGATAGTCCCGATTCCTTGGAGAACATTCCCGAGAAGTGGACACCAGAGGTGAAGCACTTCTGCCCAAACGTGCCCATTATCCTTGTTGGAAACAAAAAAGACTTGCGCAATGATCCTAACACCATCAAGGAGCTCGGTAAGATGAAACAAGAGCCAGTTAAGCCTGAAGAGGGTAGGGCCATGGCGGAGAAAATCAATGCTTTCGCCTACCTTGAGTGTTCTGCCAAAAGCAAGGAAGGTGTAAGGGAAGTTTTCGAAACGGCAACTCGAGCTGCATTACAAGTATGTTTCAATTACCTATTCTAATAGTAATTACTAAAAAAAAATAAGACAATCAAATCATTAAGTTGGGAATTATGAAAAGATACATTCAAATTTCAAGAAATATTCAGCAATATATATATATATATATATTATTTTTTTTTAATATTATGACATTGGTTAATATTTATTATCGTTGTTAATACATACTAATGCAAATATTTTGAAATCTTAGGTAAAGAAGAAGAAGAGGGGAAGATGTAGGCTTCTTTAAGATGTTGTGACAAGTGAGCCCGTGTTACGGGCAAAATTATGGAATTGCGGAACTAGCTGCAAGAAGCTAGTCATAATACCGCAGATCCCCAGCGGAAACCATATAACATCTTACCTTTAATTATTTTACATAATAAAACAAGTCTACAGCAGCAAAAAATTAGTAAAACAAAAAAGAAGGTGCAACTGCGTCGACAAATACATATATACCTAATGTTGTAAACTGTCAATGAAACTGAAAGGACTCGAGAAATACTAAGTAAATTCAATACAAGTATACTTATAATCTTACGGAAAACTATAATGTACATTGTAATGACTATATTGATTGTGTAATGTTTAACAGTAATGAATTGTGCTTCGAGTTTAAATGATTAAAACAAAAAATGATTGTCATACCAACAACTATCTACATTTTACGGTACACAATTATCTTTATCATTGTAGTAATTATTACTATTATTATTACTGTCTCATTATTAATATAATTAATATTATTATAATTATTATATGCATTCTATATCTTTGTTTTTTAATCGTAGTGTCTCTTTATTTTGGTAATAAACAAAATGAAAGAAAAATTTTTGAGCGAATTGAGATAGAATATCAATAAATTAGAATATCAAAATATGAATATGCAAAACATGCGAAATACAGTCAAAGAGTAATAAGACTCAGAGAAACAATTCGAGAGAACTTTAAATCTTGCATCTTGCTTTTTTATTAAAAATCGTCATATTTTTGCGACTCTTGAATGGTGAAAAGAAAGTAAACGGACATTTATTATTATAAACGCGCATAGATAGATCAGCAGTTCACTTGGACTTTTAGATTAACTGTGTGTATTATTATATTTTATTATTATTATTATTATTATTACCTTATTATAATTATTGTACGATGACACTAACATAACGGATATTATAACAGCGACTACATTTATATTTATGTATTTCGGGGAACGCGTTCTTTGTGTCTGACCAAGCCATGACTGAACTTATGTTTGCGCTTTTTTATACACATACATACGCCATCGATATCTTTAGCGTATGATATACTAAACTCGGAGATTATCGGTCGCGCACGGCGACGCCATATATATCTCGCTTTGATTTTGTGTGCCACAATTGTAGAGCCGAGCTGCTTCGCAAAATTTACACCAATGTTCGATTTGTTTCACCATTTAAGCTCTTCCCGTTTCGCTTGTGCTGTCGTTTACGCCGAGATGAAAAGAGAAAGAATGATGCTACACTTGTCTTCTATAGATCCGTCTAATCTGTAAGATTATTGTAATGAAAAAATTGTCTCTTACAAAGATGATGTTGAATTAACGGCCGCGTAACGCGATGCCTCTCTCGGTCGTTAATTCAATGAGCTCGACTGCGGAATTGTGTTCACTAAGTTCTCTCCTCGTTTCTCTTAGCGAATAGTAGATCTTGTTATTACACAGTACGCTTTTACGGAATTTCTCCAAGACATCCGAAGGAAAAAGAAGCTTAGCGACACTTACTTAAGATACTTCTGCCACGAGCAAAGGCGCACACGACGGATTCGTAGAAAGCAAAGAAAAAGGAAGGAAGACGGAGAAAGAAAGTGAGAAAGAGAGATGACGATAGAATGGAAGGTGTATATTAAGCAATTGAATTTGTCCGAATTAATGAGTGCTTTGGGAAATACGTGTCGAATACACGCACCACTTTACAGGTCGCGCGTCGCTGCGAAGCTCGAAAGTATTCTTTTTATATTGAGTTTCGTGGTATATAGACGTATGTATACATATATATATATATATATATATATATATATATATTATATATATACATCTATATATACGTACATACGTATATTGTATCAATTACGCACCGAGATTGTGTATATACATATATGATATAAATTCTACCACATTATCACGATAAACATACGCGCGTCAAGATTCAAATATCGTTTTTCCAGAGCACACACACACACATATTTACACACCAACTTCATATTTCCGTCGTAGCAGAGAAAGAAAACAATAAGCAAAAATTAACGAGAACTGGCTTGATCATCTAGGAAGATCTTTTAATACTGTCACATGAAATTCAACGCATGTTCGATGTGAGCGAGCCGTTCTTTTTGACGAGCTAACACTAAGAGAAGAAAAGAAGATATGCATGCATCTCTTACGTCCGCACAAATGCAAATACACACACATACAGGCACACGGAGTACTTTTTCCTCCGTAAATCTCAAGATTACCTTATCGATAAAAGGCGATCTTACGTGATCGTCGTAAGCTAATCTTTTTCATAAATAGAAATATTTTGAGACTTGTGTTTAACTGATTTGTACGAGAAGAAAAACCCAAGAAATAAGAGAAGTATCAGCAGTTTTTTTCCGTGGTGTGTGTGTGTGTGTGTGTGTGTGTGTGTGTGTGTGTGTGTGTGTGTGTGTGTGTGTGT
>NW_012130122.1:400264-413182 GCF_000143395.1 Atta cephalotes | reverse complement strand
ACACACACACACACACACACACACACACACACACACACACACACACACACACACACACACACACACACACACACACACACACACACACACACACACACACGTTATTATTATTATATGTCTGATATTATACGTCTGGTGTATACTTATCTAATAACACAAGATGCGACCTCAAGGCGACCAGAAGATAATGTCAGATAACATTTTGTATATATTTTGTTAATGAAATTGTCTCCATATCACTTTCTACCACTGCATTATAACTTTAATTTTGGTTCAATTACTATTACTTTATCTTTTTTCTAATTCTTAAAAAACTACTATTACTATTACTATTTATTTACATTATTATTTATCTTTTTTTTAATTCTTAGGCTGATTGTTCCATTTTTGGCTAAACCATGGTAATGTATCTAATGGATGGTAATTTATCTAATGGATAAATAAAAAAGTAAGAGTAGGATTATTAATCTCATTCTTATTAATTATTAAGATTTAACTATCAAGATTAAAATTATTTCTAATGCTGTTATTAAATTTTAATTATAGCTTGAATACTTTTACAACTTTTTTCAGATAATAAATTTCTCGCTCACCGCACGAAATTGTTAAATAACAATTGTCAATTACCTATATTTGTCAATTACCATTTCGTGCTTATATGTTAGAATTTTTTTTACTTAAACAAAATTTTTTTAAAATTATTATCGATGTCGACATGCATGCACTTATATATTATAATTATATGTATACCGTGCGATAAGCTAGAAAAAAAACTCCATTTTTTCTTTTTTTACTCTAGGAAACTTTTAATAATCAAAAGTCCCTCCGTTCATATACAAGTCTGATATAAGACTATCGATACAACGAAGACAGGTTTCGTCCATTTACACGTTGCGTGTTTCATATATATATAATTTATATATATATATTTATTTATATTTATATATATATAATTATATTTATATATGTATACCGATTATTTACAAAAATCGTTACATGTATATAAATGACGACATTTATAAACGCGTAATTTAGGAAAGGTGGAAACGCATTTGTGAGGGAAAGAGCGAGGGTGGGCGGATTGGGAGGGAGGGGGAAGGGTGGGGGCTATCACGTTTGTGATAAGTCTTCCGAAGAATCGGCTAAATTTTTCTGCGTCGTCGGCAAGACGATTCGGACGCGAATTTCGGTATCGATACTTTGCGAGCAGCACTGCGAGCTGCACTCCTTTTCCATCGCTTCGCACGTGTATTTGTCGCGCATTTTGTTTAGGTCAAATCACGAGAAGCTGGAGATCTGTTCTTTTCAGCTGCACATGCGAGAAACAAGATAAATACATCGTTAGACAAAGGATGGGAAGGGGAGGAAAGGGAGGAAAAAGAAGAGGCAGATGAAGAGAACAGATCCGAAGTGCCAGGATCTTCAGTGCGCGAAACTGAAGGCGTTTAAAAAGATTTCAGCGAAGGTAGAAATTAGCAGTCCTATCTTGGTCAATATTCTCGTTAGCCACCTTCGATACAAACGGCTATTAAATATTATTATTATTATTATTATTATTATTATTATTATTAATTATCAGCTATCCGCAATCCAATATTTATCAAAGATTCTTATAAAACTGTAGATCCAATCTCGTTCTCCTACTCTCGTTCTCCTACTGATTAGAAAAGGGATTGACTTATTTTTACTTATCAACTTTTTCTCTCATTTTCTCATTATTAGTTCGCGATTAACAGATCGCTATTGTTATCAAATCTCAAGTATTAATTCTCAGTTCACAAAATTCAAGCACTCACACATTATCGATTCGGCTCACATTCCCATGAAGAAACGTAGGTCTCGCGGGAGAAAAACGAGGCCACAGAAAGAGAAATTATCCATAAACTTTGATAGAATAAAGCAAATAATATATTATTTCATAAAAGAAATACAAAAATATAATACTATAAATACGTTTTGCGTTTTATTATGCTGAAGATCGAAGTATAAAATATAAAATATCGCAAAAGACTAAACTAGCATGCTGAAAGAAGTCACGAATATTCTCGATTCGTGAACGAGGAAAATTGAGATCCCACGTTCCATTTTATCAGTCAAATGAAAGTTCGATCGCTATTATGCAATAAATTAACGATACTGCCATAGCTGAGAACCGCTTCTCGCGCGTTTCCTACATTTCTTCACAATTCACCGCCCGTAGATTCAGGTGCTCGCATAGTATTTAATCAAGGCTACGGGCAACAAACGAGACGTTCGAGGACGAATGAAGTTCACTCAAAAAATAGTAACGAGCGATAAAGGAAGAGATATGAATAAGAAAAGAAAGACAAAAGAAGAAGAAAGGAAAGAAGCGCCAAAACGCAAGGAAAGCAGGGAGATTTACAACACGCATCATCCCCATGCAACTGTACAACTATAATACATTCGTACATCGAGTCGATGCCATAAATAAAACGGGAAAAAGCAAGGGGTCCATTTTCGCCTACGTCTTTATCACAGGCTACGATAATTTAAGGATCTGTTATATTCGACGGGGGAGGCCGGCCGCCGTCGAACCGTCCTCGGACAGCGAGAAAGGACAAGCGGAAATCTTAACGGACGTATCGTAGAAAAGTGATTTTTCTTCTCTTCCTTAGGCTTCGACAGAAGACGCTCGATGGATACGCATCCAAGGATGATGGTAACGACGACGACGACAATGATGATGATGATGATGATGATGATGATGATGATGATGATAATGTTGGTATTGATGATGATAATATTAACGACATATTGTTGTTGATGTTGAGATTGATGATGAATGACGCTGTCTTGTGCGAAGGACGTGATAATCTCGCAATCACTACACGTACGTCATCGAGTACATTTCTTCGAATATTTAATCGCTACATTCGTTTCTTTGCTATTGCTTAACCGTTAATCGTGGATGCGAGAATGCAACGAGGTGTGACCACAGTTGGAAGATTTGATGCAACAGTGACTCAGTTCATTAACAATTTATTTATTGAAATTTATTTATTTCTTGAAATTATTCAGTATCTTGACTGAGAGAATGTTTAAAAGAGAGTATTATATTCGTTTTCAAAATAGAATTGAACGTTTGAATTGATAAAAGTATGTAAATTAAATTGTCAGACTAACATAAAAAATTCGTGCTTCAAGAGTATAGAAGCTGATACTTTAATGAACTTTAATCCTTCATATCTTTTAAATAATTCAATTCTCAACTTGAAATTTTTTTGTGATTGATGTCTCATCATTTGGCATACAATTCTTTAATTCTCCTCCTCCTTTAATCATTTTTTTAAAAATGAGTTAAGTCACTGTCGCACTCTTCAATCGTCGCAATATAATTGTATAATTTGTGCTAAATTTCTGAATAAACAATAATTATATAAGAAATAATCGCAAACTTTTGAGAAACACTTTATACGAAACACGCATAGATTTGTTGCACCAACGGCGAATTGACAAAAATTCTAGTTAGAAAATTACAATATTAAAATTACAATACATTTTCCGTAGATTATATTATCTCAATATAAAGGGAATTTTAATAACGCGGAAAAGTGGAGATAATCTATTGACGCTAAGACAGATATACGCAATTGTTAAAGGATTAGACCAAGGCATCCTATCTCTTTATCTTATTTACATGGTATCGCGACCCTATTTAGTAAATCAGAAATGCAGTTATTTAGAAGAAGAAATGATTTGATAAGTGTAGAAAAACAATAGATTTTTTTATTTAAAAAATAGCAGATATTTTGAAGATAATTTTGCTTCAAAACTCAAGAAATTAATGAAATTATTTTTATATAAGCATGTTAAAATGTACGAGCACACAAAAGGCAAGCTGGAAGAATATAAAAATGAATATTATAAATATAATTTTATTAATTTTATTATGCTAAGTATAAAAATAATAATAAAGCATAATTAAAAATTATTTATTACCTGTATTAATGAAAATATAAAAATATACTTCTGATGAAAAATATTCTTTTTCATATTCTTATAACTTGTTCCAAAAAGTTTTCTAAATAAATGTAAAAAAAAATGATTATGCCGCAAGGTAAAAAAAATTAATTATTTGTATAGTGATTTGTTCGATTTTATTCAGTCTATTCTTTCCTTTAATTTGATCAATTTTCTAAAAAAAAGAATTTTCATTTTTTCAAGTAATTGGTCTAATTCTTTAAACGATTTAAACAATGAAATAGTTGGTGCAAATCGATCTAATTCATGGGAAAAATTTCTTAAGTCCTCTAACTCAATTATCTATTCAACACACGTAAACTAGACATGTAGAATAGATAAAGATAACTCTTAGTATCGAAATCTCCCAAGCGAGCGTTCCTAACTATTCTGACATGTGCCACTTCGTTCATCGTCGTCGTCGACGTGAATAGGTCGCATCGTTGACGTTCTTTTTTTCAGCGCGACGACTTTCGACGTCTTTCGAAATCCCACACGTAAAACATCGACGTCTTTCTCTACTTATTTTAAGAAACATTATACAATTACGTACGAATGTATAAAATCTGTTTTTCTTTTTTTACGACTAAATGGGGAATGTACGATCCGTTCCTTCTTTCTTCCTCCCATCGCGCGCGTCCTCACGACACGTCGATTATAGAAATCGTTACAACGATTTTCTTACAAATACAGAGCAGCTGAGTTCGCGAGACGCACGTTTCTTACGAGGGTCCGTATCGATAAAAAGAGATTCTCTTTTTTTTATTTCTTTCTCTTGTGAGACTCTCGAGATTTCATGAATTTTACGGACTCGATTCGATTGAAACGCGTCTCTCGCGAGACTATAAAGTAACATCGACCTTCCTTACAGGAATGTTTGCGATTAATCTTCGGGTTACAAAAATGTGTGTGTGTGTGTGTGTGTGTGTGCGTGCGTGCGTGTGTGTGCGCGTGCGTGCGTGCGTGTGCGCGCGCATGTGTATTTTTCTTTTTTCTTTTATTCATAATGGCTCCAACATTCAGAGGCGACATTTAAGTATCTCTCGGCAATACACTGCGATCGCGAATGCTCGCGGTCTTAAACGACACGCTTACTTTCGAATGTTGAGCCGCCAAAAGGCATACATCTGTCGTTACGATCGTTAACATCGAGTTTAAGCTATGGCACACCTACGAAAATAACCCGCTAGATCTGCGGATTCACATGAATTCAAAGCGAACAGCGAAAAAAATAAATTAACGTGTGCGCGACCGATTAAATATAAAAAGTTAGATGGTAGTTCTCTCTTTCATTTAATCGTCGGTTCTGAATGCCTTATACGCGACAGTAGTGTGCTAATAAATACTTTCTGCGTTTTTTTTTGCAAAGATACGAACGAAGAAACATCTGCTTCTTGCATAAAACGGACTTCTTTTGCACTTGAAAAAAAGTCTATGAATTTAATGTTTTGTCTTACAAACAACTTTATATGTATCTTAAATCGTTAAAATTCTATGTACATATCCGCTTTAAGAAACCTTAATATTGTTCGTAGTTCTAAATATTTCTTAAGTTATTTCGATTCCACTGTGTTGTGTGAGCTGCGATATATAATATACGAAATGTTTTCCTTTTTTTATCCTGCTTTCGCATACGCATGTTATCGCTATTTGTCAAGACATTGTGCAATTACATGTAACGCTTTTCGTGTTTCTTTTTTTCATTTTTACTTTATCATTTTTTTTAGACGGAATGAATATACGGATTGTATCGTCGTTTGAGTTCGCTCAGCCCTGATACGCGGATAAAAACTGTTTAAAAATTCTTGCACGAGATAATCGACATCGATAAAAATGCAAAAGTAAATGCACTTAAGAGGCGATTTGTGCAATGGCTAAAAAGGAAACACACTAAAAATTCTGACAAATTTTTGATATCGTTGCTATGTAATATATAATATTCGACGATAAATCTCGTTTTATATATGCTTCGTATCTTTCATAAATGTGGGCATGACACACCCTCTTTTAAATACTAATAACAGTCTCTTTAACGAGATTACATTAATGTCGTTACTTTGCGCTCAGCACTTTCATTCTTGGCAATGTGGACAAGAAGACACGAAGAAAGAGAACGGAAAGACGGAGCAAAAAAAAAGCGAATAAAAAAAGCAACATCGATCTTACTTTCTTAACTACATAAAGAGCTAATCGCTATTATCAAATATTGAGTCGTACATCCCTAATACAATATCAATAAATACATCGCTCTGGAAACATCCAACATGATACATGCATACTGTTTTATGACACATGGATTGACTCTTAATATTCTTGTATTATCCGATCTGCGCATGCGAATAACCATCATTTTAGGACCATCAATCGATCGATTCCATAAGGAAAAATCTTGCTTGTCGCACATTCCGGAAATGAACGAATGCGAATGACTAAACTTAAATAGACTTTGTTCGTCCACGTTGCACCTACGTGGAACTTGTATTAGTTATATTACGAAGCGAAGTTTAATATTAATAAACTATATTTTGAGACCAATCGTTTACGCCTGTATCGCAACTGTCGACAACGTATAAAAGAAATATTGTGTTATTTCACGAGGCAGGCGCGTTATTGCGAGGTCTCGGCTGGACGCGCCGCTTCTACCACCGTTGTTCACAAGAAATACTGCAGTCTCATATGGACACTGAGAACTATGCACTGCACAGTTAAGTAACGCGTTTCGTCACTACACCATCACAACAGCATCCTCACCACAGAACAGGAAGGGATACTGATCAATCATCGTCTGGACTACATCTTCCAAGTATGGCCTCATAGCTTCAAATCTGCCGAGGTCGTTGAATTCGATCGGTAGTAATGTAGGCCACCAGCAAATCGCTAAGTTCTTGCTGTCCATACTATTAAGTTTACAATTCTCCGCAACTCTGAAGACGTATAAATTTAAGTTATAGTATAAATGTAAATTATAGAGATAAAGGAAGACACGATTAGAATGTCTATGAAAGATTTATCTTCACAATTATATCTTCATAATATTCACTTACTTCACGAAGTGCTGGAAGATAAATTTAAGAACGTCAAAGTTTACTGGATTTAACTTGTTGAGCATCATACGCAAGGCTAACAGTCTCCCGCTTCGGTCTGTAATCATTCCAAATTTTGGGATTTAATCTTAATTTAAGTCACACGATTATTATCTATAAAATAAAAGTACTAACCTTCCATGTTCATGCAAGTCGCCGACATAGGTTTGCTAATACCTCGTGCACCTGATATATTAGCATATGTGCTTAAAAATACTTTGATTTTTGTTAAAATAATTGTAATGAAAATTTAATAATATAATAAACATCTAAGAACTTTTAAAAACAATTAAAATCATTTTTAGAAAAATTGTTTAAATTTTTATAATCAAAATTAAACTTACCCGATATATCTTCCAATTCGCTCATGCGTTCTTTATCAATAAGCGGTGGTAATCTCTTGGAAAAGAAGTCTTTCAGGGCTGTAGCGACAGCATTTACAGGAATATCCAAAGAATGTATGTCGACATTACCATCTATAAGTTAGAAAAAATGAGATTCATGTTACTATATATAAACATACAAAATAGAGTATAAATTTGATTTAAAGAAAAAAATAAATAAAATAGAAAATATAAATAAGATAGAATTTTTAACAAATAATATACCTTCTTCGAACTTTTGGAAAAGTAATTCCACGTGTGCACGATTACCAGGCACCCTATATATCCCTTCTGAATCCAATCCTTCGTCTTCAATAAATCGAACGCATTTCTCGAGGAACAAAGGTATCCGATTCGTTTCGCTCTGCGCGAAATCCTCAATCAAAGGTTGCTGTGATTGACTCGAAATCGGTGTTCCTCCTGGGCCTTTGGTCTGTTTTATCTTCTCCTGTTTCTTCTTTTCTCTCTCTTTCTCCTTCTCCGCATGCTTTTTAAGTTTTTCCTCTTTTTGCCTTCTTTTTTCTAATTTTTCGTCCTCCTTTGCCTTTTGTTTGTCTTTTTTTCTAGTTAATTTGTCGCTGTCCTTTGACTTATTCAATATACCGAACTAAAAAGCAAGCAATGCAAGTTAATTACATGCGCATTCTGCAATATCAATTTATATTATATATGCTATAAACTTACACTAGGAGAATTAATTTCACGTGGCGAGGAAACGTCTAAACTTGATTCATCATCTGGAAACGCATTTTCACCTCTGTGCTTGGCTAAAATAATAAGTTTCATGCAAGTTAACGAAAGCGTAAATACAGCAACTTAAGAAAACATTAACAATAAAAAAAAATAATCAAAACTTAATTAAGAAGCCTCAATTTAAGCGAAAATATGTTTTTTACACGTACAGATTATCATTAAATTAGAAACTTTCGATTGTATTAAATAAGTCATTCGAATTATATTAGAAAATTCTCTATACTGATCATATTTTATTATAAATTATACAATTATATAAATTATATCAGTTATAACAAAATATCTTATAAGTCTCTCTTATAACAATAAATATCCTTATCAAATTAAAATTCACCAAGTTACTTACAAGAGGCGCTGAACATCTCCTGTGTCATATGTTTCATATTAAACGGATGTTGTAAGTATTGCTGTTGCAGAGAATTTCCGGAAAATCTTTTCCGCAGACTAGCTGCTGCGTATTTATATTGTTTCGATCTGGACCTTGAAGTATGTTCCGGATCGCTCGATTCGGAAGTATCAGGTGTTTCGCTAGATACTGAAAAGATAGAGATATTTCATTAAATATCACTCTTCACAAGATGTAAGAATTTATAATTGTATTACTTAAAAAAAACGATGGAAGAGAAAAAAAATTTTACCTCTCTCTGCGGGATCAACACGCCAATTCTTCTCGTCTTTCATGTTGTAGTTGAGGCCGACGTCCCCGCTACCCATACTGGCTAATGATGGCACTTTTGGCGTCGCGACTGGTATCGCAGTGCGTTTCTTACGTATTCGTTTGTGCGACGAAGGTTTTTTATTTCCTTTGCCCAAAATGTCCGTCGCTCTTTGTCTCTCCAAGGAACTCCACTCCGAGTCAGAATCGCTGTATGCTGTGTATTTGTGTTTGTGTTACGTACAATTATTCATGTGTTTGTATTATGTATAATTATTCATAATTTTCATTTTCCATAAATTTAGCATTTCAAAAGATTTCTATAACATAAAAAGACAAGATCTTACATGGCTGTCCCTTTTCGCGTCGGTGACGCAATTTGGACTTATTGTTGCTGATAGAATCTTGCACCAAGGCGTACATATAATCGCCATCGTAGGCGGAGTACATGTTCGGAACAACGTCCTTCACCTGCGCGTATTCAGAACCGAGATCTACCAGTTCCGGAGTGGCGAGAGGAGCGTGACCCATTGTCAATTTCGGGCCGTGCTCTTCTTTCTCGCCAATCGTCATCCTAGCTATAACGTCTGTTACATTGGAAAAGTCCTTCAGATTAATTTTCCCGGGTTGTTTTAAAGTCTGACTGTTGCCTTTCGGCCGTGGCTTAGCTTGGGAGATATATCGTCGACCTGTCGTAAAAGCTCTGTGCGAGTAACTGTTAGTAACTCCGTCTTGGTGCATAAATGTATCCTTTACCCAACCTATACAAAGAAAAAAATTTATAATTCAACAAATATTGAAGAATCGCATTGTGACATTGCACAATATAAGTTGCTTTTGTCTATTACTAACCAGATAGTTTATTCGTGATATCTTCATTTTTCATTAAATCTCTCTCCCTCTCTTCTCGATAAAAATCAACCTGGCTGTAAATGTCACTATCGTCGCTTGGAGTAGCTCTGTGATCGGCGAATTGTTCAGTCAAACCGGTATCACCTAGATCACCATCAGGCGTCAATTGTTCGTACGACTCGGAGCCGCTTCTAAAAGTTACAGACATACTGCTTGACATTAGACTTGGGGTCACAAATATATTTAAATGTTAATAGATCTGTATGCTCGGTTTGCAGTAAACTGCTTCTAGAATAGTTACCCGTCATCCGGTGTTTGAAGGTGATAGCTCTCATGTCGCGGTGGCGGCATTGGATGCAAAGCCGAATATTCTAGAGTGCCTTCTCCACTATCATTCAAATTCCCTGGCTCCTCCATGTTAAATGCCTGCTCGATCTCCGGTTTCTTCTCCCATACCACTTTGAAGAAGGGCGTGTAAAACGCGGCTGTACATTACAAAATGATGCGTTAGGAAATGAGTTTGTCAAATACCGAAAAAATAAAAACTGGAGTTTCTTACTTTTTTGTTGACAACTGGATGCGGATGTCATAAAATGCGCTTCCAATTTATCCGCTATTGCGTTTCCCTCTGTGATAAGTAAATGACTTAAGTCGTTACTGAAGAAAGCATTCGCACCGCCAGTATCAGTCACAGCCATTATTTGTATCGGCAAATTTGGTATATTGGTGGAAAAAGCACTATAAGACAAAAGAATATATGTAATAAAAAAATATCTGCAAAATAAAATATTAATTTTTTTAGATACGTAAACGGCGTGTTATGAGTACATACTTTAGAGTCGCGAGAGAGGCTTTCCTCTTTGTGGAGTAGACGAGTATAAAACCATGTACTAATTCATCTCTAAATGCATTAGCTCCGTGAAAACTCGAGATAATGACTTCAACTCGACGTTTACATTCTCCCAAAAACGTTTCCAAAACTATAGATCTATCCCCGCTGAGAAAGCAGCATTGATGATTGAGTAAAGGGCCGAGAACATTCTCAACTGAATAAGGATCACCGCAGAACATACACATTATTATTCTGAAATAAAATGTTAGATAAAATATATTCGCCTATATAAATTAATTATACGCCTATATAATTAAATGCAAACATTACGATTAATAGTCTACCTAATATCAGGCTCCAAACATTCAATAACGCTTTGATATATATTTAAAAAACCAGCTCTATGGTTTATAGATTGTATAAGTTGTTGCAAAGCGTCCTTTACCAATGAAGTCGGAAACCTTTTATGTTTCTCCTGCTCTAGATCGTCTATGCAGACATCGATAAATGGACACTGTAAACTACGAAATCGATAAGATTATTATATGTTCGACAAATTTTAATTTGTGTGATTAATATAATTAATTGAGTATTGAGTTGTGTCCTGTACATTTCTTTTCTTTGAAATATTAAAAGCACTTGGCTAATAAAATAGTAGTCTCTATCTTTTTTTTTAATCTACATTAAAATATATATAAGAGAATTACTTAATCATTTTTGTATACTTATAAAAGAGATAAAAATTAATCTAGACAAACAACTTATTATGTGTAATAAAAAAACGAGAAAATTACTGTGTACTAAGGATTAATATACCTGTCGGCAAGATTTTGCCCCTCTTCTCTGAGCTTCATAGCCTCCATTTCATCAATACTAGCTTCTGGTATAAACATTATTACAATGGGCAATCCTTGAAATGGTAGTCTATCCTCTTGCTCTAAATTTGATAACAAGGTTTTTTCTAAAGAAGATCGAATGTATTCGAATGAATCTTCATTCGAATAGATACAAAAAGATCCTAGAACGAGAAAGGCGTATCCATTGTATGTAGATTTTTAAAATATATAGAGTTGCAATCAGGAGAATATTTACCATGCGGCATAAAATCGGAGGTAGTGAAGGAATTATGCGGCAGTCCGACATCGCCGTCTATAATACGATATCCGAGAGTGTAAAGTTGACAATCTATTTCCACTTCGTCATCATCTGTTTGTGCCCTTATTTCGCGAGCAAACTCTTCGCTTAGCCCGTTACTTCCCAGTATAACTAAATTTAACTGATTGTTGTCCGACGTTAACTGCCACTGACTACTGTGATTCCATGAGGAAGGTCTGTTAGAACGTTTTCAGAGTTGTGTTATGAAATAATTCCATACTATATAATCATGCATGACGAAATATTAACTTCTTCACCTGTGTGCTTTCGTTCCGAGTATTCTTTCTATAAGTGCGTCCATGCAATTTGGATATGCAGGACAATGCTCTCTTATAGGACAATGTACAAATCCCAAATGTTGAAATAACATTAATTTTCTATCTTGATCTAATCTATCTAATGCTTTATATCTATAAGCAAAATTGAAATTGATTTATACAAAAAAATTTTTCCTTTATAATGTAAAATTAGAAGAAAAATTTATTTATAAATATAATTAAATTAAAAATATAATTAAAATATATTCAGTACATGACATACCTAAAATCATCCAATAATGCGTCTGTAATTTCTTTTATATCATCTTGTGTAATAGTTCCCGATGGAGCTATACTCTTGAAATGATAAAATAGATCAGCATGTTCCAACAATAATTCCTGTAACATATTATAGTACTGATTGCACGTATTCTGTATGTAATACAATATAATACAATAATATGTTTTATTCCAAACGTCTTACTTGAAAATTGTGCTTTGCTTTTTCAATAATTTCTTTTTGATGTTGATCATAAATTTCTTGACAATCGTGATGAGAAAGCTCCTCAAAACATTCCCTACCCATAAATAAAACTCTAACTTCAGACAAATGTTTTCCAGGCGTAACATAACCAGTTTCCTCCAATAATTGTTTAAATTGTTTCTTCCACCTAATGGAAATTAATTATAATTGACAAAAAAGAATTTTTCAAAATAATAATTGAATATGTCACGAACATAATAAATTATTAAATAATTAAATGACTATAACATATTAAAATGTGCTTTACATTGTTCTTATTTTATTATCACAAAAGCCTTTATATTTACAATTAAGAAATTAATAATTCACTGCAATATATGTATATATGTATATATATATATATATATATATATATATATATATATATATATATATAATAGTATAGTAATAATATTTATTTTATTATTATTACTTTACTTAGTA
>NW_012130122.1:393711-400244 GCF_000143395.1 Atta cephalotes | reverse complement strand
TACTACTTATCGTTATTATTATTATACANACTACTATATATAATAATAAAAGTAATAATACTACTGTACTATATATATATATATATATATATATATATATATATATATATATATATATATATATATATATTGCAATGAATTGTAACAAAGATATTTTATTTGATCTTAATTTTCTTGAATGAGCTTTGTAATTCATGCATTATAAGTAAATTGACTTAATGGCTGAGACAAACATTGATTTCCGATCACAAATACCTTGAAAATCTATCGTTCTATATAATATATAAACCCACACTGTTACACAAATGTTAACACAGTAAATATTACAGAATATTTCCGAATACATATAGTACATTCAAATACATATAGTATATCGTCAACAAAAAAGCAAATAAAAAAAGCAGAAATTACCTTTTCGGAAGTCTGCACAAGAAACGCCACCCAGAATAAAGCAAAGCATTAGTAAATTATATATGAATATTATTAAAATATTTCTAGATCATTAAATGAAATAATAAATTAATTATTAATTAGTTATACTCATAGTTATACTCATAAGTTCTATATAGAGCATATATGGACTTGTTTCTACAATATTTATTTGTTAAAGAGACTGGATTCAGTTCTGTATGTGAAAATAACTTACTCTAGTCGCCGTTGCTCTTGCTGTAAAGCATTTATATGATTTTTAAATACGGTTTCCGCTTCGGGAGTCTCCAACACGTCATATGGAATTTTCGTGCCGTTGTTTTCTCCAAAATCACAATCGATCCACGGTATATCCTCGGGACATTCATAGAAATATTGATCAAAATCAGGATGCGTCTTTATGTATTGTTGCACCGCCGACCATTCTCTGCAAAACGGTATATCAGTTATCAATTCGCAAGAGGTTTTGTAAGAAAAACTTATTATTCGTATTATCAACTTACTCATTAATTAAATTCGATATATCTGGACAAATTTCATGAAGTATATCCGGTAACATATCTAAGTAGCCCTGTATTTTTTTCGCTATCTGTTCATCTTTCAACTTCTTAATATGCCTTCTAAATAATCTCTGCGTTGCTTCGATACCGAATAACTCTACAAAGGTAGAGAATTCTTTGAGTTGTGCTAATTTCTTCGATGCCTGCGACCACAAGGCGCGATAATCAGTTACATGTATCCGGATTAATCTCTGTAACGATTCCGTTGATGCATCCAAGAGTTCCTTCCTAGCTCTGGCTGCCTCCGCGAATGGTATCACTTTACTACGCATTTTCGTCTTGTCAATTAACTGCGCCAAAATCATGAACGCCAAATCCACGTTGATGTTCTCATGCGCCGAGGTTTCGACGATTAAAATCGATCCCTTGTATTCTTTGCGCATTATTAATTTCTCAGCCTCTTTGACAAACTGCTCATTCGCATCGTCGTTCTTAGTCGTTACCAGCACTATCGACTTTTTCGTCTTCATCAAATTATTCAAGATATTCGCCACAATCTCAACCTGCTTCTCTATTGCCCTATTCGGCACAAGACTCACATCAAACACGCACAAAAATCCGTCAATGTTCAATTTACCGTCAGGTAGAACTTTTTGTTCGTATTCTTTCTCTATGCCCAGCTGATTTTTACAGATATACATGAGCTTCTCCGCGCTTGTAATTTTCGTAGCGGCGCATCTCTTCGCATATGGTTCCATTTTGCCGCCTTTAAACGGCTGAAACGACGCATCATCTATAAATTCCGTATGCTCTATAACTTGAAACTGAAACTCCGTCCCGTCCTCTGCCATTTTCATCACCTCACCCCAGTACAGGAAGTGATCATTGTTTACCACACGTCCGCTGAAGTCAGACTGCAATAAAATGTTTGATCGAAATGTAAGCACCTTAAACTAAAGGAATTATCGATACATTGCAGATATATAAATTTCTCTAAATTGATTAGTGAATAGAATTGTAAATCTTTTTACTAAAATACATACTTTTTTTTAACTAAAATACACACACTAAACAATTGATTGTTCTATATTTTAACTATATAAAAAAATTTTGCAAATCTGTACAGAGCTAATTCAGAAAAATTCATATATTTGTAATGTGTAATGTGTTGATAATTTCTTCTATTTAAAATCCTCTCCGTAATCAATTACGACATGCGATGTATAGATATATAGATATAAATACCTGCGACAACACTGAAATATGCTCAACGTTGTAGTCATCGCTCATGGAACGCATAAAACGATTACATAGACACGACTTGCCGACGCCGACCTGTCCCTTGTCCTTCTCTGTGCCGGAGAGCCCGACCACCGCGACGTTAATGCTCTTTGCAGTGTCACTTTTTCTCGCCATGTTTAGCACGCGATGATATCGCTCGTAGCAAATGTCAAAATAAACTTTTTCCTTCTTTTTAAATAGCGTTGCTCAAGACATAGCGAAATGTCACTGAAAAAGTTTGCTACCAATACAAATTTGTCTTTATACCTTTGGTCATATTCTACCCTTCAAATCTAGAGCTTTGCGTAGAAAATTGGTTCAATTTCCCTTTGGTAACATCTCTAAACGATTTGAATCACAATTCGCTTACTCGCAAAGATAAATCTTGGGTTTTGTACAAACATCTACGCGCGATTGATTCCCTCCGGATTTCTCCGTATGATTATCTGTACTCTATCGTAAAGCTTTTACGGTAGAGAAACGCAATTAATAGTGGTACGTTATTAAATATAAATAACACAGAGCTTAAAAACCCTTAAACACTATCTATCGTTAAGCATAGCGTTTATAATTTAGCACAGCTGTGAGCAATGGTTCTTTGGAATGGCACTGTGTATCTGAAAAAAAAAATGAGAGAAAACGTACACATTTAGAGAATTCTCATATCAATTGTCCTTTATATCTATAGCAACTATTTTAATAGTCTCAGATTTACACATAATTTTTAAAAGTTTTCAATTATTTTTCATAATCTATAACAACTTTAGACATCGTTTCAAATTTACGTATAAGAGAAAGTTTCTCTATCAATCCTCTTTCATAATCTATAGCAACTATTCTATCTCTCTTGTCAACAATTTTATTTAATGTGTAGTAAACACAGTTTCAGATTTACGCATAAATTTAGAAAGTTTCTGTATCAATTGTCCTTCATATCTTCATAATCTGTAACGACTTTAATACATCGTTTCAGACCTATGCATATATTTAGAGAGTTTCTTTATCAATCATCTTTCATAATCTCTAGCAGCTATTTTAGTACAGTCTCAGATTACGTACAAATTTAGAAAGTTTCTTTATCAATTATCCTTCATAATCTCCAACAACTACTTTAATACACCGTTTACTCACGCATACATTTAAAGAGTTCTCTTGTAAATCTTTCCAAATTCGCATTAATTACTCATACATCGTCTGACATTTACAATTTAGAGTCATAACTTTAGAAAAATTTTCTTATTACAAATTTAGAGAGCTCTCTTATAAACAGTTTTATTTAATCTGCAATTACTTTAGTGTAAAATCCCAGGTTACATAAATTTAGAGAGATTCTCTTGTCAATCGTCTTTCATAATACGTAGCAATTATTTTAATACATCATATTTATATACACATCTAGAAAGTACCTTTATGAATTAGCTTTTATAATCTGTAACAACTTTCGTACATTTTTTAGATGTATGCATAAATTTAGAAAGTTCTCTTGTCAATCATTTCTATGATTCTCATAATAATTTTCAGCAATTTACTTTAATACTTTGTCTAAAATTTATAAATTTAGAAAGCTCTTTTATGGTCATTTTTACCAATGCAGTTTAATTTTAATCTCGATCTAAATAATTCTTCATCTTTTTCTAATTCACACTAATGAAACGAGCTTTGCAGTCTCAATAGTCCTCATATAATCTAGTAATTACTAATTATTTTAGTATTAAATCTTAAGTTTTATGTACAAATTTAAAGAGTTCACTTATCAATTCCCTAATCTGTAGCAATTAATTTAGTCATCATCTCAAATTTATGTTTAAATTTAGAATTGTTTTATCAATTATCTTTCATAATCTGTAATAACTACTTTAGTATAAAATCTTAAGTTTTACGTACACAAATTTAAAGAGTTCACTTATTAAATACCCTTTTCTAATTTAAAACAATTATTTTAGCACACTGTCTCAGATTTGTGCACAGTTTAGAGAGTTTTCTTATCAATTATCTTTCATAATCTGTAACAACTACTTTAGTATACCGTCTCCGCCGTAATGTACCTCTTAAAATACATCTATGAATCATACATTACGCTGAAAGAGCTATTCACAATAGCTCGGTTTCATGTTAATTACATCAATAAGCATCGACAATACAATTGTAAGAAAACCGGATGTCATCTATAATATAAGAATAAATCAAATCTTTTTCAATCAATAGCAACAAGTAAACCGCGATCGACGAAACTCTTTACGATTTTCACTTTCGAGGAATCAAACACAGCACGCGAAATATTCTCGATGTTCTGTTCCCTTCTGGATTACAGCGGATTACCACGTTCCGCTCTTTACTCGTCACGTCGAAGTACGAACTTCGTTTTTCCGTAATTGCGGAATACGTCCGCGTGCGTTAGCCGGCTCTCGTTCTACCTGTACTTTTTCTCACACTCTTCGCAGATTTGGAGTATGAAGTTGACGTACATTCGATGTCTAGTGGAAGCGAGAGAGAAAACGAGCAGGGTGCAGAGAGTGCAATTAGGAACAAATCTAATAGATTTCCTCGTCCCATGTTTTATCAAACCTTTTAATCTCGGTTTAACTCACTTTTTTCATCTCTTTCTTTAACTAAATTAGACTTTAAAAAAATTAGAAAAAGGATAAATCAAACCGAAATTAAAAGTCAATCTATTGTTGGTAGAAATGGGACAAGTAGACTCTCTCCCTCGGCACTCGGAAAAGAGGAAGAGAGGGAGAGAGCAAAAACTGAGATGGAAAGTGCAACTAAAGAAAGACATCTCTGATGAAAGCGTGCGAAAGTTCCGTGCGTGATCTGGCAGGTTCTTTCTCTTTAAATCGCGTTGTACCCGTTTCTGTCAATGTAGATTAACTTTAATCTCACCTCTTTCATCAGTCCAATTTAACCCCTAATTCTTAGAATTAGAAAAAGATGAAAAATTAATTGGACCAAGATTAAATTAAACTGCACTAGAAATAGACCGCTTTTTTTGCGTCCCACGTGAAGAGAAGCGCGCGAGCCCAGCGTCGGAGGGAAAAGGAGGGGGAGGAGATGAAAGACAAGAGGACGTCGGTTGCGCATCTCCACGGATACCAGTAATCCGACTTCGGGGTAGCAAGGGAGACTGGGAGACTCCGAGTGTGTAGGAGGGTGCGAATGGAAACGAACAAACCCTCTATCCGCGAGATCTCGCAGTTCCAACCGACGATTCTCGCCTACCGCGTCTCAATGACAAGTTTCAGATCGATATACAACTGACGACGACGATGACGAAGTTACCGTCTCTCCCCCGAGGACATCATTCGGGAAGGGGAAGGGAAGCGACAAGGTAGAAAATGTAAGGAGACACTCGCCGTCTCCGTCGTCGTCGTCGTCGTCATCGATGCGTTTCACAGAATGCAAAACACGACGAAGTGAGGACACGATGAAGGCTACCTGAGTAATAAGGGGGAAGCGCACAAGGGCTGTCTCCTCGGAGAGCGGAGGGGGGGGGGAGCGCTACTCGATCCACCGTCAACGGAACCCGGCCGTATAGGCGCGTGGTCGCACTCGTCGTCGTTGTAGTTATCGTCGTCGCCGGGATCCTGAGGACGATCTCACTCCTTGGCGACTGTATATCGTCCGGCTCAGCGCGACTCGGCGCAGCGCGGCACGACACGGAGTTTGACGTTGCGACGTGACGTTACTTCCACCGTTGACGCGACCACGAAACGTTGCTACCACTAGGCACGCGCGGCACCGCGACGCATCGACGCAGCGACACGGTTGTGCACGTCTCGCCGAGACTCCCGAAAGCGGCGCGAGATCCCAGGTGTGTAAATAACTTCACGTCAAACACCGAGTGTCGCCCCGTAGAGGAGCCATCTTGCTGGGTGGGCACGCATCGGCGGCCGCCGATGTTTTCCGCCTGGGCAGTACGGTCACCAGTGGTCAAGCCCGGACACATTTTAGGGGCACTTTCCCCCCCCCCCCACCTCTCCCGTGAAATAGAAAAGAGGAGGATAAAAATATTATTACTTAGTTGTGAACAAATAATTTATAATTTATAATATAATTAATAATAATTTTGTATTTTCTTTAAGTTATAATAATAATAATTTTGTATTACCATCATCTATATTTTAATTATTGAAATATACATTATTATATTTTGTTTATAGTATTTATTTGTCTAATCCAAAATGTAAATCTCAAATAATTCGGAGTGTAAAATGAAAAATACGTTGGTTTGAATATTTTATTCATTAATAAAATTAAATTTCCAAAATAATTTATTATCATTAGAAATTATATATATATATATATATATATATATATATATAT
>NW_012130122.1:385892-392850 GCF_000143395.1 Atta cephalotes | reverse complement strand
TCTCTCTCTCTCTCTCTCTCTCTCTCTCTCTCTCTCCCTCCCTCCCTCCTTATGTATCTCCCCTTTTTCTTTTAGCCTCGTCCGTCTCTGTCATTCTTATTACAGCTCCTCACCTGTATTTCTTTCGTCTCGCCCTTTGAAGTCTTGTGATCACATGTGGCTCTTACGTAATTGGACACATGGCATTAATTGTCATCTCATTCATTGATGAATGGGCGTTGGTTAAGAGCTGTCTATATTTGCCTATCCGGGATACTTGGCAGCTGTGATTGAAAGAAGTTTCCTCTTGCTCTTTTTCATTTTTTTATTTTTATTTATTTAGTAAATTATTGAGTTGAGTGACTTAAAGGCGCTTAATTTATTTTATCTAGGACAAAAGTAAACAATGATTTAATAGAAGCTTGCTTAATCTGCAAGAACATGATCGAACCGGTTCAGCGTTACTCGATCTTAATGCACCAGAATAACACTCTATGTTCTTTTTCTCTAAGCAAAATATTTTTAACAATTGTTCCAGGCACATGTAACAAATCGTTATTACCTTTTCCACTAATTGAAGAAATATAGAGAGAAAGAGCAACTTTTGAGAAGTGAATGCATGCGGTTATGGATAGTGCCCATGACTTGGCATTTACTGTGCTTATATTATTTTTACACATATAGAGCATTATTCACACAGTAGTCCGTAGGTTCGGTACCAATCACTCATGCATCGCTCGTAAGCCTAGATACACCATTTAGGCGTGGCACAATTAGCACCACGTGAATTGTATCGAGTGCAAACAAAATGATCGACGAATAATTAATGGAGATAGCATAATTCAAACGACTTCTAATTGTTCAAATTGTCTGAGTATGTTCCAGCTGATCCGATGTACAAAATTGTAAATAGAAAAAAATTTAGAAACAAATTTTACCTAATTCTCTATAAGAATGATTCAAAAGTTTATTGTCAAAGTTAAGAAGCACACAGAGAAATCGAAATAGAACAATTTTCTAACGATTATTTCATTGATATGTTGTCTGAGTCTCCTACATTCAAAGATTATATTAGATATGAGATAAGTTGAACTTCTTGCTCGGTTCATCTTTCCTGTTTTTTCTTATAGAAAGAAAAGAAAGAAATATCAACTGTGAAGTTCAAGAAGTTCAGTTTAAAAGAACAGATTTATAGACTCAAGATTATTTTGGATAACATGAGTTTGTGTGAAAGTTGTTTTATTTCAACTCTTCTATATGTTCCTTAACTTTGATAGTAATCTTTTAAATCACCTTGTAGAATACTTTATAATTTTCATCTCATAATAATCAATCATGATTTGTGATTTGAATCATTTTACTCGATATAAAAGAATTATGCAAGATACGGAAATAAAATGCGAAGAATTGAGTGCTGTCGTAAAAATATCTATTACGCACAAGTATGAAAACCTTTGGGAGCTTTGTACCAAACTACGGACTGTATTGCGGACACTTTGATGCATTTGAATGATGAAATGGTGGTTGTTGTGATTTCAGAGCCTAGAGGCATCAAATAATGCCTTTCACGGCGCGAGAACAAAATTAGTAAGTAAGAATATATATGTGTATAAAAAACACACAGTAAATCTGTACTCCCAATGCCATAGAATGATCCTTGCTATTTCCTTGCAGGGCTGCCTTAACTTTTCCGCCATATAAATGTGTGTGCTGATCAGATTTGCCGTTCTCGCTTATCGATTAGATAACACAGACTAATGGGACGATTAGCAAATGTAATTAGAGTTTCTCGCATCTTGTTTTACCGTTATTTTTCGCTTCAAGAGAGCAAATAATCCTACTTGAGACATTGTTGAAATTTCATCATGCATAATGACGTGAAGAGATAAAGTAATATTTTTTTAACAGATTAATTGTCTTTATTGATCTGTGTACATTCAGCACAACAAACTAGCTTCATGCGCACTCTTTCAGTTTGTAATTTCTCTCAATGCATTTCGCAGCCCCTTAGAAAAGAGAGTCTTTTTCATGACCCATTGAACCTGACTGTACTTTTCAAATTTTAGGACTCCAAGTCTGGAGCATTGAAGAAGTCCAGTCGCTACCGGAGCCGCTCTTTGTCAGCTAGCAGCACTGACAGTTACAGTTCTGGTACGAAAGATTTAGACACGTAGCAAAATATTATAATTGTAGAACTCTGTGTTTTGCTTGTTGAAGGAAGAAACATTTTGTAGCTTACTTCTGTATACTTCTGTATAATAATCATATTATCCTCTTCTAACATCAGTTTGTACTTTAATCGCAAGCATCAACGTTTAAAGCGTTACATATGTATCGCTCATGGGTTTTATCATCATAATTGTTTAGAATTAGTAATCGTTCTAACACGGACTTAGCAATTGCATTAGTCACTCCGTTAGGATAATCTGCATCTGCACCTCAATGTGGTACTAATAATCGACGTTTTTCGGCATCTGGCGCTATCTTAGCCTCTTATACAGGAAGCTCGTCCGACGAGGATGACGTTTCACCGCGCGAGAAGATCCAGAAGACAGAGAAGGGCTTCACGGATTTCTGCGTGCGTAACATCAATCAACAAGCTTTCGGCCGCAGAGAGATCGAGATCGCCGAACAGGAGATGCCGGGAATCATGGCATTGCGGAAACGCGCGGGGGACGACAAGGTATACCTCTCAAAGCATCACTTTCTCTTTGATAACAATAAAGATCGTCAACGCTCGGATACTTTTTAAGGAGAATAAAAATTCAGTTTTTAGATAAATTCTCGTTCGATTGCGAGAGAAAGAGAAAAAAATCTGACTAATATCTTTACATAGCCGTTGAAAAACGCCAAGATTGTGGGATGCACTCATATCAACGCGCAGACTGCCGTTCTGATTGAAACACTGGTGGAACTCGGCGCGCAAGTGCGATGGGCGGCGTGCAACATTTATTCCACACAGAACGAGGTAGCCGCGGCGTTGGCGTACGCCGGATATCCGGTGTTTGCGTGGCGTGGTGAAACCGAAGAAGATTTCTGGTGGTGCATCGATAAATGCGTGGCGGCTGAAAATTGGCAGCCTAATATGATACTGGACGACGGCGGTGATGCTACTCACTTGATGCTCAAGAAATACAACGCCATGTTCAAAATGATCCAAGGTTTTATCTTATTCCATGCCTAGTGTTAACATTACAATTTATTGTAGCTTGTATACGTTAGAGAAGATTCTTGACACCAGAAAGTCATAATTTAATAGCAGTAATGATTAACAAAAATTAATATTTTCTCGACCATAAACAATTCTCTTGATGTCTGATTTATGGATGAGTAAAATATTAGAAATATGTTCTTTTAGGAATTGTCGAGGAGAGTGTCACAGGTGTACATAGATTATATCAATTGTCAAAAGCAGGAAAATTATCTGTTCCCGCGATGAATGTGAATGATAGTGTAACTAAAACGAAATTCGATAATCTCTATAGTTGCCGCGAGAGCATCATTGATAGGTGAGTTTACGTATATCGCCTTATTAAGGAGATCTCGAATAGGTTTAATCTGAATGTGATGCTTGTTAGTTTTCAGCACTTATCGAATTTATTGCTTATAGTTTGAAAAGATCGACTGACATCATGTTTGGAGGGAAGCAAGTTGTAATATGCGGTTATGGAGAAGTCGGGAAGGGGTGTTGTCAAGCTCTCAAAGGCTTAGGCTGTATCGTGTATATTACCGAAATCGATCCCATATGCGCCTTGCAGGCCAGGTAAGGCGCGCTTGCCGAGCGATTAATTTCCACAACCAGATCGTTCGCTGAGTCGGATAGAAATTCTATACATATGTGTTGTCGCATTACAGCATGGACGGCTTCAGAGTGATGAAGCTCAATGAAGTCATTCGAAATGTAGACATTGTTATTACAGCGACGGGCAATAAAAATGTGGTCACGCGCGAGCACATGGACAAAATGAAGAACGGATGCGTCGTGTGCAACATGGGCCATAGCAACACGGAGATAGACGTCGTATGTCCCAATTTATCTTCTTTACCCGCGTGGCGTGCGATTACGCGATGGACAATTATAGCAATCCGATTCGCGAGCGATTGATTTGATATGATTTGCGCGAAGGAAGACTGAGGATTAAATCTCCTTAAATATTATTTTTAATAGAACAGTTTACGCACGCCCGATTTGACTTGGGAGAAAGTCAGATCGCAAGTGGACCATGTTATTTGGCCGGACGGTAAGCGCATCGTTTTGCTAGCAGAAGGTCGTTTAGTGAATCTGTCATGCTCAAGTATTCCATCCTTTGTGGTGTCGATTACTGCCGCTACACAAGCGTTAGCCCTCATCGAACTATTTAACGCGCCACCAGGACGATACAAGAGCGACGTTTATTTGCTGCCGAAAAAAATGGGTAAGCACATCTATAGATGTTAAAATGCAGTTTCTTTACGTCATATATGTTAAGCGAAAAGAAGATTTATTGTCTCAAAGCAATTTTTATTTATTAAAGTAATTAATTAATTTGAAATAATTAAAATAATTATGACTTGATTTTATATTATTCTTTTCCTTATTTAGAACAATTTTTAAGATACTTAATTTTTTACTTAATTTTTTTGTCAAGTATATCGTAAGACGATAAAAGTATGACATCGTAATGTTGATTTGTAGATGAATACGTAGCGTCATTACATTTACCCACTTTCGACGCACATCTGACGGAATTGACAGATGAACAAGCAAAGTATATGGGTCTTAATAAAGCGGGTCCGTTCAAGCCTAATTATTATCGGTTAGTATCAAGCTTCGGATTCTGGCACGAGTGTGATTGAGTAATCGTGTGTGTTTGTCTACCTGTGTTACCCACCTACTGTGGATTTGTTTCAGCTACTAAAAAACCATTGGACGAGTAATGTGGCATTGACTAGCACGTGCGACACTCACTCAGCATTACACACTTTTACAGTATTAAAAAAAGAAATAGAAAAAACGAGCCATCCTTCCTTGACTTTGTGCCGAAGCTGGCTTTCTTTTTTCCACTGATATCTCTTTCGTAAAATCAATAAGAGACTTTTATTTATGGTTCAACCTTCGTAGAGAGATCCGCGCGACGTGATTCCGCTATGTTATCGCTAATCATCCGCAAGGAATGCGTTAATAATGTTATACTGAACACACTGATCCAATAAGTTACCCAATAATCGATATTAGAAACCATTACCAGGGCTGGACAAAATGCATTTGAGAAAACAAAAGTTCATTGTTTTTTGAACAACATATCAAAGACGTTTTTCTTTTCTCTAACACATGTATCTCTGTCTAGTCCTGGAATTTACATAACTGAATTTATATCCAACTAACTCTTGTAACAGTTTTCTTCTTAAAAATGCGCGAGTGTAGAACCTGCATTTGTCAAGTTAAACAAAGAGAGAAAGAGGAAAAAGAGAAGCTTTCTCTAAAAAGTTGCCAGATTGTACACGCCAATAAACCCACACATAAAAAATCGTTGGTTGAATACTGTTGTAGATATAAATGCGAGTCATGTATAGTTTGCAAACCGAAGAGGTAATTGAAATTGTATCTGTCCATTAGTTACTACCTGCAGTAAGTTATAGCATTATAGTTTGTAAATGATGCAAACATTTTAATATAGTAATGTGAGACTTGTATACGTATGATATCTGATAATGGATTTGCATAGGGTTTAAAAGAAAGACCGAGAGGATTAAAAGTTAAACAAGAATATATTGTTTGACCAGTTCAATGCTTCCTTTCGGTCGAAAATTTTTCCACAGTTATAACATTACACCTTTCAATTTTTCTTTTAACATCCCGCGCGAACGTTACACACAAGTTCACATACGTATACAAGTTTGAGTTTTTCTTAGTGCGTGCAGATGATGCATGTTAGTCAATGATATTGTTATGTCCTTATAGTAACGAAAATTGTATGCGCGACGCGTTGCCCACCATGAACGATGCATCATCCGCGACTATTTATACATCAGCCGTTTTCTGCAAGTTGCGGAAATCAGCCGCGTTTCGCAGGCGACTAATGCAAAACTCGTGTACATAATTATTTAAGGAGGGAGGACCGACACACGAATTAAGATGATAAGCTCTATCGTGGATTACAGTCTGTTAATCTGTGGTTATCATTGTTACTCCCCCGTGCACGGCACGAGGAATGATTTGCGTATCCATACGTTTAGGAACAAAATAAACGCCTATCATTTAGAGAATTGATCTTTCAGATTCTTTCTTGGAACCACCCTCATCCTCTTAATAATGATTACGAGCTAAAACCGCTTCGCGTCGGTCCGCATTACGAGTTAAAACCGCTTCGCGTCAGTCCGTATTATCGACAATGTTAGCCGAAAGCACAAGACGCACATTGAGTTTCATATTGCGTAAGAATGTGTTTCGATTCAGTGCAATCCAATAAAAATTCTCGGAATGAATTAGGGCATGACTCGATCTCGCATCAGGATGGATCAACATCATCAGAAAAGCAATTAAAATAGGCTTGTTACGAAAATATTCGAACTGATGTTTAATTTAGAGATGATATATGATCTGTAAACGAATAAGTGCATTCAAGTCTCCGTTATGAAGCGAGGAATAAATTGAGAAACAAAGTCGCATGGCAAAACATAAACAAGCGTAGGCGAGAATAAGTTTAGGAGAAAATCAATAACGACAATGTTCCTAGTTGAGACCAAAGTTTTTCATTAAATAAATATGTAGCATTATACATAGCTAGAATTTGTGGACTGTTTAAGCGATAATTCAATGATGCGTCCTCTGATGTTCTCCGTTTTGGACATGATGGGAAACCTATACGAAACGCGAAGCATTATTTTGTCTGCATTGCTTCGGAGATTCTTATTAGCGTACAACCCGTACAGCTTATATCGATGACTCGTGAAAACCGCTACCATTCATTCCAGCAAGAAAGGAATATGTTGCATTATA
>NW_012130122.1:376691-380164 GCF_000143395.1 Atta cephalotes | reverse complement strand
TACACACACATAATATATACACGTAGTGCGCGCATTACGTTCATATATTGATTCTAAAAAATTCCAAGAGTGATTGCTTTAATCAACGTCTGAAGGATTTATAATAATTTTTCACAAATATCCTTTAAAATATTTATCAAATCCGAAAGTATCTCGAATCAAAATTGTTGATTTAAAATATAGCATCTCCATCAATAAAAAAATATATAAATTTTTACTTAAAAAGATTAAATCAATCTCATAATTTTTATTTACAGATATTAAATTGATCTTGAAATGATCCAAAAAGATACTCTATGAAAAAGCAAACAGTATCAAATTTTTTCTTTTTTTTTTTTAATAAATTCTGCAGCTTTTCTATAGGAGACATCTTTTGGAAAATTTAAATATATGATTGTATGTATAAATATATTTATAACTATTTCATTTCGGACGCGAAAACTATAAGTGCAGCTAAAACAAACAGATCTACGTGTATAACATAATCCTTAAGTTTACACAGACTTAATTATAGACTAAGTAGCACTTCTTTAATATCTGATAAAATTACATCGTTATGTATTATAACAACAATAAATGTACGAGTAGGTACATAAGCTCGTTTTCAATCTGAGAGCTTCGCGAATATCCAATCGCGCAAGCCGGTAAGTATCATTTCGCAAGTACAAACAAAATCATTTTCCTTTTTTCTTATATCTTACAGTCGTAATAACAATAGATTTTCCTTTTCCTCGCTTGAAATTATTTGAACTTGCAAAATAACCGCGTTCTATAAAGATTCAGGTCTTTCTTTTTGTATTACAATTCGAAATATTACAATTTTTCTTAAATAGCTACCTTACTGATGTAACTTCAGTGATAATTGAATTATTTAGCTCTTAATTAAACCTATAGTTGCATTTAAATTTTTATCTCTTATTAAAATTTGTAATTCGGAACAACACAATTAATCCTTCGCAATCATACTTTGTATCATCAATAGGCCATCGATTCTTCAATAAAGCTCTTTTTTTTCAAGTTGCATTTTTTGTAACAACCATTTTGCATCCAATGAAGATATTAATAAAACGTTATCATAAAAAGTTCGAATAAAAAAAAAATCCTATCTACCTATTGAAAGGTCAATCGTTTTTTTTTAAATAGTACAAGATTCATATAAGAAAAAATACTAACGATTTACTAATACGTTAGTTCTCTTTTACTTATTAAACTTTGTACAATAATCTTATATCCGATGAACATTACGATAAAGTATAAAAGAAAGACCTGTAGGAAGAAGGCGGTATATCTGACTAGTTTAAAGTACGTGCATATTATGCATACATATATTCTTGCTGCTGTGATAGCGTGAGAGTGCTCTGCGAGGCCAATTGTCACTTGCGCATTACTCACAATTAACTCTATACTACGCGAGGTACTTTAATTGTCTTCTGACCTACACGTAATTAAAGCGCACGATCCAGGATAATTGTGACGCATGGGCACCTCTACACGGATTTCTTGTAGTCGAGCAAGATCTCATCATTGGAAAATGTGAAGAAGTGCGAAAAAAAAGCCCCTTTTCTCTGATTATTTGTTTTAAAACCGAAGATATGAAATACAACGTTAACTATCTTACATAACGATATTAACAGGCCTCATGATACGTTAATGACACAGTTAATTTTCCATCCTAGTTCGAGACTTCAGAATTGTTTTTTTTTCTCGCCAGCTGCTTGGTGAGAAAAACACTCATGGTTCGCTCACCATATGTTTTTTTTATCTCATCTTACTTTATTATCCCTGACTTTGTTCTCATATGCGGTTATTGTATATTGTACTGTAATGCTGTTATAAAAGAACCCGTTACCTTGTTACGTACAATTTTATTCACGATCGATATGTGCGATAATGAAGTATCGAATGAACTACGTGAACGAATAACAAATTGCATTGCACGGTTCAACTTTCGCAAATACGCAAGTGCAGCTAAAAAGAAGTTTCGATGGATTCACAATACAATTAGAAAAATAGAAAATATACACTTGCATCTTCTCGTTGTCTTTAACTGTATGCAGCAAGTACGTCACTTTCATCTCTCTTTGAGCAATCTTCGCGCATAGATGAATAGAAATGTTTGCGATTGCGTTTTCGCGGAATTTTCATTGATAAAATCGTCGAGAGAATCGTTCGGAAGAATATCTGTATGCACTTGCTTTCTACACGATATAAACGCAATAAGCGCGAGAATTGTCATTCTGAGACGACATTAACCCTTAATTAATCGTGTGCTGCATGAATTAAAAAAATTGTATGTTTATGATTTTTTTTTCTCTTTTTTTTCTTTTCTATTACTTGGTGTTATACCAAAGTAGCGTCATTTAAAAATCTCTCTAATTTAATTAATTTCTAATTCAGTAATATAGTAAAAAAATATGAATTCATAGTCTATGTTACATCAACTGAATCAAGCGATTAACTAAGGATTAAATTAGGATATGTCTGTGTCATTAATAAAGAAATCTAGAAAATGTAGTTCTAAAAAAGTTTGCTTATCCCTGTAAAAATGGCAAAAAAAATTTTCTCACAATTAAACGAGAATTTAGCGAAAAATATATTGTGCTGTGAAAAAATGCCTAACTAAAACCAGCTATAGACGATCTATAATGTAGAGTAAAAATCTGGCGCGTTCCATATATCATTTTTTTTTATATATATTTCAATGTATCTAGGCATGTTCATGTTTTTTTTATCTTTTTCTTAGTATGTACATTGTAATTCTTCAATATTTTCATATTACATTATATAACATTATAAATATACGCTATATTTAATTTTGACAGATCCAGGAGCGTAGAGGAAATTGTGTAAGGAGTATAATATTTTAAAACATTTTATCTGTGTAAATTCTACTTATACTCTACATCTTCTAGAAAAAAAATGAAATTATATATTAAATTTTACATTTAAAAAAATTTCGATTAGACTCACAATAGTCATAATTTGGTTAAATTATTTCGTTATTAAACCGAATTATATCTATTAAGAGACACCATTGGAAATTCCAAGAAATAATCACTTTATACAAAAATTTCATTTACCACTCTTTCATGCTATATACATATTTGCTTTTCCGCAAGAGAAGGAAGAATAACGTACTTTTCTTGGAACTTTAACGATTGTAACAAAACGTATCGCGCACGATCATAAATCATTCGAAAACATCATTAATTTGTTAAACAAACGCGCAAAATGGAAGTGCGAATTTCCTAAAGTATCGGATTCCTTGGAGGGGAGAAGCCCTATGCTCTTCATTGCGCCTGATTCTGTATCATAGATCGTCTGAAGTGGACTTAATTTAATTATTTTTCGACAGCAATAGGCTGTCCGTCAATCTAGCCATATATATGCATATATAGCCATATCTAGCATATATATGTATACATATATATGCCCGTTATACATATATCTATATCTATATATATATATATATA
>NW_012130122.1:364104-373454 GCF_000143395.1 Atta cephalotes | reverse complement strand
TATATATATATATATATATATATAACATATTTGTATACTCTACTTACTTATTTTAACTTATTTTAACTAATCGCGTCGAAATTACGCATATAATATAAAAAAAGTAACGCAGTACTGGTACTTTGGTGAACGAAAATGTCAATCTGACATTCTCGTCGCTCGAACGTATCGTGCCGCATACATATGCATATCGCGCCAGATAGCATAATCAAATAAGAAGACATCAACTTGGGCGGAGGAATAAAAAATGTCTTAAGACATTTCCTTAAAGACTCTACGAGTCGCTTCCTGTATATTCTATTATTTTTTGTACAGATGCTATACGCATAAAACTTTTTCTCAGTAATAGCCATTTAAGGAAGCATCTTTAAACGTAAGAACTTACTGGAGAGCTCTTTTAATAAGAAATGAATTTCCAACGATTTATTTCCTCAAGCCAATGATCTTCCTTTTTGCTCAAACCCAGTCTTATTTTCGAAGCAAGTATGAAATATTCCTTTTCATAAGGAAAGTTTCTTAAATCTTTTCGTATTTTAATAAGCGAACTTTCATTCCCCCCTTTCCCCAGTTGTAAAAGATCGCTGCTCAGTTCAGTCGATTCGCGTGAGTGTCGCAATTACATTCAAACGTACATCTCAGTTTCTTGCATGCATCGCTGTATATACCACAATCTTACAGTGTAGCACTTACTTTGTCCGTCTACGAAGGTGGCAATGAACATCATCGCGAAAAAGAGGAGAAAAACGAGATGATAGTGCATCTCTCTCCTCACCTCACTGAACTGTACTTGGCACAACCGTCACCTCTGCGTACTGCTCGTCCGATTGACTTGTCGCTGCCTGCGGCAGTGACGGTGGCATCTTCTCGAGTCGCACATACGACGGTCCTGCTGAGGGAGGTGACAAATTCGCGATAGTGATATAACTAGAGTTCAAATCTTTTCCCTCTGTCGTCGGCCAGGACGGAGTGGGATACACAGTGTTGTCTTTGTTATTACCTTCATCGATGTCCTCCATCACGTTCGTGAGTGACTCCACTTTCTCTTGTTGCTCCTGCGGCTGTGTTTCGTGCGCGGAGGTCATAAGATTGTACGAAGTTCCGCTCGTTGTAGAACTGTGCGGATCATGGAATATTTTTTGCTGTAAAGATTCTTGATCCGCTTCTATAACCGGCATCCCCTCAGGAATTATCATTCCCTCAGGAATTATTGATGCAAAGATATATTTTGGACTCCCTAAGGTCAAGCAAGTATTGGCAGGGAAGGTCGGTGGAAATGACATATACTCTTTCTTGCACAAATTCTGATTATCTTTGACTTTGAAGGTGCCACACATTAAATTGCTGTTCCTGGCTTGTATATGTTTAGGTATACTAGAAGGCGATTCGGGTATTTCGTCTATTAGTCCTGCTTGAACATATGGCGTCGCTATCGCCGTCTTCTCAGGATTAATGTGAGATGCCAAAAGCTTCTTGTTCAACTCGATGATCGACCGCATTTTGTCCAGTTCGTCAATAGTTTGCTTCTGCTTCTCTTTTTCAAATTCATCTTCAAATTTGATCGATATCAAAGCATCACCACTATCATCGCCGCTATCATTGTTATCACTGCCATGATTACTGTCATTATTGTCGTCACTGTCTTTGCTGCTGTCGTCATCGTCGCTGTTGGTGTTCTTCCGTGGTATAAGGCTCGGATTGCTCAATAACATCTCTGAAGAGGACGGCATGCTAATGTAGTTTGCACTAGACCAGGCGTGTTGCGATGACGAATAACTCTTTGACATCGTATTATCTGTTAAATTAGGCGTAGACCGCGCTAAGGATATAGTCTCTTCAGAAGTCGGCTCACCGGAATTGCCAACTTTGACATATGATTCCCAACAGGGCGTGACGTCTGATAATAACGAGGCCGGTACACGTGTAGTACTTCTTTGTCGCAGATGTGTCAATTCGCGGGCAGGCTGACTCTTCAGTTTGTCGGACGGCGTATGCATTGCATCCACCTCAGTGCCACTATCACTACAAACCTGAGATTCCGCCGTAAGTGATGACGTAACGGACTCTTGACCGCTCGAACAACCGCTCGAATCGGCAGACGGTTGCCGTATGTGTGGTTCACTCTTCTTAAGCGGTTGCTGCGCAAACAAAATAGAGCTTATGTAGCGTACTGTATTGTTATAGTTATGTCGTATTTGCTTCCATAAATAACCGTAAAAAAGACATGTAAGAGATATCTTACCGTATCTGGAGCATCTGGTGGAGCAAGTCCAGGCGGTAATTTGACTTCGACATCTCGCATAGCTCGACATTTTATCCACATTCTATAAGAAAAATGGTACAAAACGTCTTGAAGAATACAACTAGAATATTTGTAATTAAATAGAAATTCTTTTCTTATGGAAAGTTTTATGTAAATCATATTTGCATAGAGAATGACTGAAAAATAGAAATGTCTTTACCTCTTAAACATGTACACGAAGCACACAATGCATGCTACGAAGCTAACGACGCCAACTATCCATATAACAACCAATGCGACGGACGATAAACCTGTTGCATGAGAAATATACATTCGCTAATCAGAGTTACTTAATAATATCCGTGTCAAACGTGTATGTGTGATACTATTGCATTTGTCAAATCAAAGTGAAGAAAATCGCATAATAATAGAAAAAAATTAATACTATACTGAAGATTAAGAAACATGTTTTCTGAAACAATAAAAAATAGATGAAGAAAGAGTCCGGCTTGATCTTGTGAGTTGTATGAACCGGTTATGTGATTTATATCTAAAAAAAAAACTGTAGTCATCATTATCAGTTTTCTCATTATAAAAAGATATTAAAAATTCAACAATAAATGTTTTCAACGTTTAAATATCATTTATACTTACAAATATTAGCATATCATGTATGTCATATGTATATATAAATCATAACAAATGTGCTTAATTTTATAAAAAAGCAAACGTGTCTATTTTAAATAAAATTAGTAATATGTTTGCTTTCTGTAATAATAATAATAATAATAATAGTAAGTTTAAATACCATTATTATAACAATTTCCCTCCCCAAAATCGGACCAGGATCCTTTCAAAAGATCGCCGTTAAGATTGGTATTAACAGCTCTAACCCGGAATTTGTGCTTCTGCTCTCGATGCTCGACGTTTTTACAGTCGGGAATGGGCAATTGCACTTCTGCAATATAAACAAATAGTATTAAAATTAAGCTTTCGTATTCTTCTATAATCTTCATTTTTATATCCTCTCTCTTTCTCTTTTCACTTTTCATTTCATACAATTATCATTATTTTACACTATATCATTTAAATGGAAATGAATAGAATAGAAAAATAGAATAATAAATTCTAAGAAATGAATCGAATTATATTTGAAAAGAATATTTCTTTTATAGTATATTTAATTTAATTTTGTCAGAAATTCTCTCAAATTTTATTAAAGGAAAGAATTCAATTTTCCCATTAAAGACAGTCTCACCTGTTCTTGTGACATTCTGAATCATGCCATTTCCGTATTCTATTTCGTAATACATGTGCTCTAATGGACCGGCTGGTTCTTGCGGTGGCTCCCACTGAATGATCACTTGGCTGGAGTTTACAAAGCGTACTAAAGGAATATTGATTTTACCAGGCACGCCGATTTTCGTGGACTCATCTATTATTGATGACTTTTCACTGCACTGGACGGTACAAGCAGAGACTCTAATAAAATATCTTGTATACGGCTTCAAACCCGTCAGTTTAATGTGATCTTTATCATCCACTTTAATGACTTGACCATTGTAGTAGACTTGATAATATCTGAGCACACCGTTCATCGCCGACGGCTTTTTCCATGCGACAAACATCGTTGTGTTAGACAAGTCAGTAATTCTAACATTTAACGGTGGTGTGCTGGGCGCAGCTTCCAACGTGGTATTATAAAGGGGATCACTACGCAGACCCTCACCGCTCTTCGTTAACACTGCGACACTCAGCATGTACGTGGTGTAAGGCTTCAGATTATCGACAATACCATGTATCGTATGTGCATCCGCCTTGATGGTACTATTAAACATAGGACCGTTACAGTTAACATTCATTGGTGATACTATGGGACAGTAGTAGATATTGAATCCTTCAATTATTCCGATGCGATCCGAGCAATCAAGCTTCCAACCGACTTCGATAAAATGCGATCCAATGCGATTAATCCAAACAGACTTCATTTTGCCAAGCACCTTGTTATGAATTACCGTGCATGATGACCATATCATGCCGCTGCTACCTCTCTCAGTATTGACGGAGATTGCAAATTGATATACCTTGGACGGATTCGGTACAGTTATATTGTAGATCATAGTATTTTTAGGAACATGTATCCAGTCCAAGTAACCCTGCAAACATATCATTTTAAAGTTGCGTGTCCAAACTTTTATGTAAAATACACTTTTATTTATTATGTGAAAAAAATATTCTTCGAATAATGTGAAAGAAAGTATTGGTACATACGGTACATTGATAAGGACGATCACGCTCATTGTCGCACCAAAAGATCGTATAATTCTTGATATTATGATCTTCGAATGGTGGCTTCCAAGATAATTCATACAATCCATTCTCAAAAGCGATTTTCGTGAACGCTATTGGTTCATGTGGAACTAAGAATAAAATAATGTATCAAATTGTTAGGTATATTTGAATCTTTCTGTCCTTCCTTGACATATCTATTTTCTTAATATACTCACTTTCTTTTTGATTTGGTACATATATTCTCGCACGGCTGTTGTTAGCTCCGACCTCATTCGTTGAGATGATCTCAAATAGGTAACTATTGAGGGCGATTCCTTTCAATTTGGCATATGTTCTAGTTGTTTCACTTGGTGTAAGCGCAACTTTTTGACCATTTTCCTCCACGTGGATGATTTGATACTTAAAATTATCGCCGTTTTCTTGATTTTGCGGTATTGCTTGCCAGTATAAGTATACGTCTCTGTTTACATTATTTTCAGCAATTTCAAAGCTACCGATATCAGTTCGCGGTGCAGCACTAGGCACTAAAATTAAATCAGAGAAAATTTAATAGAAACAGATAGATGTTATCTGTTAATTAGCCAAATTTTCAATACGTCATTATTTCAGTTATAGTTATAATCAAATAAATAATAAAAATAATTATAAAGACAATATATTCTCTTCATAATTCAGAAATTTATTTACATTTTGGTGATGTCCTGAATGTAACAACACTAAATTCACTCCATCGATCCGGTCTTACAGCTGTCGAGCTTTTTAAATAAATGCGAACATCATATACTGTATTAGCGTATTCTAATCCGGTAAGATTGTAAAGCCATTGCTCTTTATTCTTAGGATGCGTAATATTGATAACCTACAGACAAAGGGAAAATAAGTTTGATCAAGATTATTTTATCACAGAATTGATAACTTTTTCAATTGCGATATCAACAAATTATCTAATAAAATAAAAAATTATTTGAATCAATACGATTATACCTTCCAATCTTTTTCATGATCCCATTGATGTTGATACATAATTTTATGATGAACACCAACTGGAAATGTTGCCATCGGGAAGGGAAGTTCCCAATGCAACAGTGCACTTTCCGATGTTTTATTTATTAAGGTAAGATTGTAAGGTTTAGCCGGAATAACTGAAAACAATAATATTCTTGAATATTAAGTATACAACATATTCGATAACTGTATATTTCTCATTGCAAGAGATTTTTACGTGGAAATAAATAATAATCTATATATAAGATTTACATACCATTAGGATAATGTTGAACACGATATGTAAAATTGAGTTCCCCAAAAGGATTAGATACTTTCAGTATGAAAATATAAAATGCATATGGTTGTCTATATATTGGATCGGAATATATATCCCACGTACATGAATTCTCTGTCGTCGCCGCAAGCGGACAATAATACATTGCTCCTAATCTTCCAGGTAATTGAAACATTAAATCGTACTTTGTACTGACGAAATTGTGTTCTGGCTCCCATGTGCAATTAAAGCTTTCCCAATTATAAGAGACACAATCAAAATGTTTGGGTTTTTGAGGTGGATCTATCGTGAAACAAAAAAAAGTAAAATAAAATAAATATATAGAAACAAGTAAAATAAAATAAACCATTTCATAAAAAAGAAACGTATTGGTTTTTAAAATACATAATTTTCAAATATAGTTTTTTGATATTCGCTAAGTAGTTGATAAAAGATATCTGAAATTATGTTTATAAACATTATATATCACGATCAATCCTATTAGTTTACATCGATACATGTAAAAATTTCAATCATTTCTATCATTTTTAAGACATTGCGGACATTTTATATATATCATATTAAAATTAAAATTTATTAAATAGATATAAATATTACATAAATATATAATTTATTGTAAAAATTTAATTTAAATATTAATTTTTCAAATGAATAAATTTCTACGAGAGAAAAAGTAACTTGACTAACTCTTAATATTATATTGTATAGTATCTGTTTTCTAGTTATCTTTATTGTCGATGATAAAACGATTTCTAAGACGCATGCATGTCAAACGATTTACTCATAACTAATAAAAAGAGAATCAATGCACTGTACTGTCTCCGCAAAACATCGTCGGGTCATACTGATAAAGATAAATACTTCTATTGGATGTAGATAGTTATATATTTCAAACGTGATAATTCATACGTGTGATGATTATAAAAAATAAGATGTATGTTTCTCGATACCCAAATTCTTCAGATTACAAAAAATATCTTTTTTAATAGAATAGCACATACATCGGATATCTCACAACTGAAGAGTTGACAAAAAATAATACGAAAATGTAGAAAAAAATTTATTTCATGAGATTTTGTAGGGAAAAATTTTATTTTGTTTATTTCAACTTATTTTTTCGCGAGAAGTCGTTTCTTTCTTAATAATTTTCAAAAATCTAAAGATTCGCTAATTTAATAGAATATACAGATAATTATATAGATAGAATATATAGATAATTAAAATAAGTATGATTACTTACATCCAACTACAACTTTATTGAGACAAACTGCTATATAGTCGTTGTCTTTCATTCGCAACTTGCAATTGTACATGTCGTCGGAGGGCGGTGGCGTTTGGATGGACAGTTCTATCGTAGTTTCATTAATTACCGTGACAAATTCCGACTCCAGTTCTTGATCATTACGAAAGAATCGAAGATCTCCCGCACCTTTATTAGGATAATCAAGTTCCATGATCGTCTGATTCAACAGACAGAACATTTTGAGTGGTTTACCATGTTGAATAACAATATCACCTTGTGGCCAGGTCCCTACAAATAAAATTAAGAATAAGATAATCTTATTATTTGAGATAGAGAATACAAGATACTCAAATAATAAAAATTCATAGATTAATGAGAATATAAGTAAACATTTTATAAATAAATAAAATAATTAAATCAAAATTTATATTATACTACATAAGTTTATGCATCATAAACATTATAAAAAGTAAAAGATAGAGAAGATATATCATGAGAATACACTTCAACGAGGTTGATAATTTCGATGTGAACTGTACAGCTCGAGTATTAAATATAGATATATACATTTAGCTCGACAAAATTCCAAAAGGAGAGATAAGACATGTTTTATTTATAATCCTAGCGCACCAGTGATACGCATGCGAGACAAATAGAAGACAACGGCTTTTATTTCTGTTTTATAAACACACATTCGAATATACATATGTCTCGAAATGTGCATCACAGGTGCGTTCCATTTGACGCTCACAATGCTTATGAGCATTACTTTGTCTTTGAAAAACAACAAGAATGAAACTCCAAGAGCGCTATGAGCAGCAAATGAAATGCAGCCTATGCAGTATAGATGTATAGCGAAAACAAAAACATGCTAAATATCAGTTTAAACAGCTAATTCACTAATCGTTAATATCAAATTTGAGAATGCAACGTATTTTATAAGTAAATTTGATTGTATGCAAAGATATATTTGGACGAAACTTACATCCCGGTGTGCTTAATCCAACTGAGCAAGTGCGAGCTGAACACTGCGTCACACAAAGTAGGCAAATTAAGAAAGGAAAATAAGTTCGCCACCTCCTCCATGAAGAATTCGTTATCCAATCGGTAGTTATTAATCCTAACATTTGATTGAATACAAGAATGCATCTCGTTATCGAGAGTGCATTCGCTGTATGAAAATATCTCATCATGTCTCTCTTTCGCGTAAAACTATGATGATTTCGATGATTCATTACACTTGTATCACGTCTATGATTACAAGGGGCAGCAGAACAAGCAAATTCTTTTTGCGCCAAGTACAGATCAGTTGAACGGGCATTGTAAGATGAAGTGTCTTGTGACAGGTGAGCCGCACTATTGAGCTCGTTTTCTAACGTTGTGACAGAATCCTTTTTAAACAGGACGTCATTAGAGACGTTAAATACGCAGCATGTTGCAAAACTGTGACAAGCGACGGGGGACGACTTCAATGTGTTGGACATATCCAGCATAGGTCGGCATCCAGCATGTCTCAACGTAGCGTCTCGTTTGTGAGATGGATACCGATCCATTTCTCCAGGCACTCTTATCGATCGAGTATCGATTGAAGACATTTTGCACTTCCGTCACTGAAAGATAAATAGATTCAATGAAAATAAATCTTAAAATCGTACAAAACATTACTAACTATATATAACTATTATTAACAACATACTAAAAAAGTTAATTAAAAAATCTTAAAAAATCAAACAATAAATCTTCTACAAATGTAAAAAAATTTTTGTTCGTAATAAAAAAATTTTTTATTTTAATTAATATATATATATTAGAAATTGAATCACTGAACATTGAAATAACAATGTTGTATTAAGTTCGTTACACTGACAAAAATTAACGGGAGCAGAGAAGACAGTCGTTGCTTGTGAACCGTATTCGAGCTAGGACGCAACTGACTACCAGTGATCTAGGAAACACATGAGGAATGTAGGGGGAAGAAAATACATGAGCAAATTCGTGACACGTGGAGAATAGTGTCCTTCTAATAAGTCGTTATTATATTTCATCACGTATCGCGGCGATAATGTAAACACAATCTCGCGACGATCAATATCTTGCATATGAGAAATCTCGCTGAGATATGTATATAATTACAGATTGAGTATTCCAATATTCCGAAAACCGAAAGCTTCAAAGATCAAAATTTTTAAAAAAATATTCGGAGTTCAGAAAACATGGAGCTTCAGGGAAAGATAGCAATCTGTTTATACTAATGAAAAATGACAACTATTATCAATATAAACTCTCTCTTCTCT
>NW_012130122.1:358379-363090 GCF_000143395.1 Atta cephalotes | reverse complement strand
GTAAGGAAAGTATCAAGCTTTCACAATAGATAGTCAAAAATTTTCTCAAATTTGTTTTGAGTTACAAACCACAAAATGAAAAGAAAATTTTCCGTCTTTTTTAGTTCGTACTTTTTGGTATGTAAAAATTATCAAACTCATATAAACTTAAAAAATGTGATAAGGTTTTAAAAGTAGAGACCTCAAGCTTTAAAACCCTTTTTTTAAATTTAAATTTCATTCATTATTGACGAAAATATTGTATATACAACTTTGAGTTAAAAAATGTAATTACTTCCTTGTCAACCCAATAGATTAAAATCTAAAAGAATTTATTCTTAAAAAATTAAAAAAATATATTTTAATTATTTCGAAATGTATCTTCGTCATTAAAACTTATTTATTATAGATTTATCATATATTAACAATCATTAAATATAGATATTTAATAAATAAATAAATAATGTTTTAATGAACAAAACATTTATTAAATTTTTAAAATGTTTTAAAATTTTTAAAATATTTATTAAATTTTTATTTATATTTTTCAACTAATTTCAAATGAAATAAGAATGGAATTTTAATTTAGAATCTTATTGGAATTATGATTATATCAATTACAATTATAGCAAAATTATAATTACAACTTTTTATTTATTAAAGTTATATATAATATATATGATGCTAAAGATTAGAAAGCTATAATAAAGCTATAATAAGCTATAATAAATAATACAATAATTGTTCATATTTTCATTAAAAAGAACATTCCGAATTTGCTAAAAAATCTATCGATAAAAAATAATATACAAAAAGAGTAAATGAATTTTGTGTAAAAAAAAACAAGTTCGAAATCATTAATCACAAAATAAATTATTCATAATGTGCATTGCATAACACGTCGCGATAGGAAACATTTCCACAAGCATGCAAATGACTCTACAATACGTTATTATCGACGCGAGTGTAATAAGAAAATTCATCATTATTTCTTTCAAGCACCAAATCTTTGTTTTTTTCTATCTCTGAATAATAATAACTTTACAAAAAGAAAGAAAATGTTTCTGCTAACATAAAACAATATATTTTTTCTACAGGTACTCTACAATAAAAAATACCGCACAATATTGTAAGAATCAATCAACTTTCACATAATGGTTTTTATAATATTTCTTAATTTAATCTCCAATTTTCCTAGGAAAATTAAATACGCCACGAAAATGATTCTTTGAAAATCAATTTTTTAATAATTTGATATGAATGTAAAAAGTTCGAAAAATGTTTCAAAAAATCATTTGCTCTTATAATCTAATTATTAATCTTTTAATCAAGAAGATTCACTTGTCAAAAATGTAATCCATATTAATCTTTCATTAGAAAAGTTTCATTCGTATGAACAATGATAGTATAACCCAGATTAATCTCTTAATGGAAAATGTTTGTAGAGTTTGTAGAGAATGGGACGTGAAATGAAAATTTACTCCAGAACATATTTCTTGCTTTTTTCATGTTGCGCACCTTGAACATCCGCATTACGATCGCGGTCGTTCCGCCCACGACGCTAAACAGGTGCACCGTCATGTTGCAGCACACCGAATATGTGTCACAAAGTAGAACCGGTTCGGAACTGATACCGATAGGAAGTATCTTTTAACAAGTTTCACATTTATGGTTTGTACTGGGAAAAAGATCGCGCGTTTCTCAGTGTGCGCACCTTCAGAGCGTGCATGAGTCTCGGCGCGGCAATTTTTCCGTGCTCGCGATGGAATTCAGCGGCAATCATATAAAAAGAAAAAGAAAGAGAGGCGATCGATATCCTGCCGTCATGAAAACAACACCGAAGTCTCGTATCTGCGGAGTTCAGAAGCTAGGCGAAATCGAGGAACGATATCGTGTGTACAGTTTTATCGCACCGATAAATCGATCGTCGCTATTTCATACATCCTCTCGCGTTCTACTCTCGCGATCGGTTTTATTCGTGCCCTGTTCGCGATCGCGATCGCCGCTGGGCAAATCAAAAAATAATAAAGAATAATAAAGAAAATTAATAGAGAATCGAGTCTTCATTTTAATCGCATCGTTCCGCGATTCGTCTGTGACTCGTATTGTTCGCGCTTCGATCGATCGATCACGTCGCAATACGAACGCAAGAAATCTACGAATCGTACGCGTTGCGATATATTTTTGAATCCAAAAATATAATGCGTTTGCTAAAAACTAGTTTCAGCTTTAACAGTTAATTGTCGATGTTTTTAAAAGTTTTGGAAAATTACCGGCATTTCCTCAAAACTTGGACTAATCGCTTTAATTGAACAGACATTCAGCGGTATTTAAATTGAATACACTTCAAAATATTTCAACATCTTAAAATACTGAGAAATAAAATTGTTTATGTATGTATTTAAGTTTAAACATATTATATTCGATTTAAATACATAACATTATTCAACGAAAGAAACGATTTAAATTAATTGTGTCAAATGAACCATTTTTTTCTTCTCAGTAAAAAGGCGAAAAATTAAACGAAAAATTATCTCTGCTTAATTGTTTATATATGCTTAATTATTTATTAAAAAAAGATTATTCTCTTTGTTGGATCACGCCAATAATTTTTAGATATAGACACGCCAATTGCGATGCAAATTCAATGTTGTAGTACTTATTTCTTATCATCATATAACGATTCTCATAAACGATCGGTCGCATGTACGTAACGCGCGGTAGCGAATAGGGGGAGAGTTGATAAGACAATTATAAGGAAGGCTCTATGTGTACTCTTGTAATTAAGTTTTATTATCGTCAAATTTATTGACACTTTCGTGACCGACGATGTCGTATTACGTTTCTGTTTTCAAAGCCCACAAGTCAATTGACGTAATACCACATATTTTTGTGAACTTAAGCTTATGTGATAAGAGGCCCAGCCGTCGCGTGTATAGCCATCAAGAACATACAATTTTATCGAACTTATTCGGTCGCGGCGCTTCCCGCGGTCTAGAGATCCTCAAGTAACAAACTAGACACCATACATTTGGTCCGCCATATTTTTCAGGAGCTTAAGATAGAATAGGATAGATTATGCATAAGAACAGATATTTTTACTTATCTATTTCGTACGCACTCTGAGCTCCAGTTTCACAACTCACGGTTAAACTCTTAATCGAGATTCAACTTATTCATTATTCCTTTCCAATTTTAGAATTGGAAAGAAATAAGAAACAAGTTAGCAAGACCTGAGTCCTTTTTTGTCCAGCTCAAATTTTTTTACTGTTCTAGGCATTTAAAAAAATCTAGAAAAATTCAGACTTACTTTTCAACATTCCTGTTACATTATCAATAGTTATTCAATTCAAAATGTTGAAACCTTTATTTAATACGGATTGGAGTTTGTGTCAAGAAATATGAAAGTTTTCTTCTGAGTCACAAAAGATACAATGTGCGAAAAGTTAAGCAGGTCCTGAAATATATGGTGAACAATCAGAAGTTGCCTAAACGGTGTCAAATTTCTTACTTGAGGATCTCTACCGCAGTCGAGGCGTCGCATCGTCATCATCGTCGACCGTGTAAGAGATATGTCGCTAAAAGACGGATTATGAAATGAAAGACAAGTTCTTCTCCGGAAGTCGATGTTCTTGGAAAACGCGCGAGATACATCGGCCATCGTACATACATTTCGCAAATAGCGCAAATCGGATTAAGAGACGCGGAGAGTGGCGTCCGGCTCGGCGGACCTCGCACGGACGCTTTCCGAGGAAAGCAAGCACGCACGACCGCCCTGCTAACGTGTATTTATATCCCCGCGCGAACGCTCGCGGAATGACAAATTCCTCTAAAAAAAGAAAAAAAGCCACCCGAGGAGACGAAGAGACCGTTCGCGGGATTCCACTTTTCGTGACTAGGTCCATGCGGCTGGCGATGCGACGACGCGACGAGGCAAATAGAATTCTACCATATAGCTGGCACTCATAGTCGATTCTTAGAGGTTTTCTACAATAAGCCATTACCTAGCTTTAAATCTTAAATCGTAAGAAATTGACTGATCAAAATCGACTATTCTTTTCACATTTGACTTCGCATTTAAGATTGTCTTAAGTACAGTCTTCAATCAAAGGCATTATACTTAAGACGGCATTATATTAAAACGAAAATCTACTTGTATGAATATCGGCAATATTTACAAGAATAGTGCAAATGACCATCATATTATTGAGTTGTAACCTATAATAAATATTATATCAAAGAATTACCGAGCTTATTGAACGATAGACTAATTCGATAAAAAATAGCAAAAACTAAAAAAATAGATAAGTCAAAAAACGAGCAAAGAAAGATCTTAATTTAATAATTTATAGTATAATATTTCACATTACTTCACAAATTAATATTCGATGTCATAAAAATACCATGGAACGTTTCGATTATACTTAAGTCTTCATCAGCCAATTGAAATCACAAAATTTTAAATTTAATTAATACATAATGTTTAAACGTTGGATGAACTTTAAATATGTTATTAAATGTATTAATTAAAAATCTTGTGATTTCAATTGGTTGATGAAGACTTATGCCCGTTTCCACTCGATAAACACAAAAATTAAAAAGATGAACACAGAAAAACGAACAAGATCTTTCTATGTTCGTTTAACTTAAAATAGTAACAATATTTCACATTATTTCACAAATTAATATTCGATGTCATAAAGATACCATGGAACATTTCGACTATACAACT
>NW_012130122.1:354776-356307 GCF_000143395.1 Atta cephalotes | reverse complement strand
AACTTACTCTTCGTCTAATCTTTAGAACTAGAAAACGAAGAGTAAGTTGAACCGAGATTAAAGTTAATTTACATTGGTGGAAATGGGCATTAGTATAGTCGAAATGTTCCATGATATCTTTATGACATCGAATATTAATTTGTAAAATATTATTACTTTATTTTAAATTAAGATCTTTTTTTATTCGTTTTTTGACCTGTCTTTTTAATTTTTGTGTTTGCAATATCGAGTAGATACGTCTTTTAATATTTTAATAAAAAATAGCAGTCAAAATAAGAAAAGCAAATAAGAAAAATGATTGTCAATATATTCCAAATAAAAAAAAATACTTTTGAAAATCTAGAACTCTAGAGGCAAAGAAAACTGAGCGCTTAGAAATTTTTTAATATGATTGGTTCCTATACTTAGATTCAGCGAAGAATTAAAGGCAACAATCACGCGTATAAAAGAATCACACAGAACGCTCAATTGGTTTTTTCTGCACAATGCAATCAAAATATCGCCGATGAGAACCAATATCCTCCTTTGCAAACGTATCGTTATCGACGTTGTTTGCCTGCATCAACTTTTTTTCTTCATCGAACTAGATTATGCGATACCGTTCCACTTACGGCAGATCAATCTTTACGAGTATCTATATATTTTTTTACGCGTTGTGGTTTAACCCTTAACTACTATTGTGAAAAAAATGTTACACTTTTAACGTCGTGGGTCCATCCTCATTTTTAAAAACTATAATAAAATAAAATTCTTTAAATAAAACTCTTGAAAATACTTTTATTATGAAATATTTATTTGATGCCTCTGAACTCATTTATTTATTTTTAATCAAAACTAATAAAAGAGCAGCTAATATCAAACTTGTATTGCATCCTTATTTAATTAATTAATTTTCTATTAAGTAAAATTTTATATGAATCCAAAGAACCTACAACAATTAAAGATTAACATTGATGTTGTTATTGTAATGCAATCTTTTAACGTTCGAAGACATATTGGCATTTCGTAAATCGCCGATATATCAGTTCGCAAATCCTGCTTTCAATGATGATTCTCCAACACTTTAACATTCCCTTTGGAAGCTCAAGAATAAGTATCGCTCGTCGATCATTACCGATTAAAAATTCGATCTCCGGTATATGAAGCCATATCATTAATTGTAAGCTATATACCATGAAGCTATGCCGTTGAATGAAACCTTTGCCTTTCTTGTAACAGGATGTTAATTATTGAAATTAATTAGTTGTTGAAATTGTTATAAAGTTGCCAGCAATTAGCAAAAAATGATTATTTATTATAACGGTATTGCTTTTCTGATTATCTGACCAATTCGTTAGAATTGAACGACTCGTTCAATGCGGTATTTGTTCGCAAACGATTTCGAGAGATTTTAAGAAGAATCACTGCTCCAAGTAATAAATAAATTGCAATAATATCATCTTTTCTTTGATACGTTGAGATACTAAGTAATGATGCTTTGATGATTTGCGCGAATATCGTAAGATAAGGAAACTCGAAAGCGCAGATTGTG
>NW_012130122.1:349145-353814 GCF_000143395.1 Atta cephalotes | reverse complement strand
TAAGATAGTGCAGATACTACTATATGTATATAAGATCTTTATTATATACAAACTTTCTAAGGACTCGAAATAACACTAAATTTAAAAAAGGTTAATTACGCCATTATTCTCATTAACCTTTATTATATTTTTGAAGAAAATGGCAATTAAAATATTAATTTTTGTAAAAATATTTTTTTTTTATATTTAATAATTTTTTTTATATGTTATAAAAATTAATATAAATTTAATTTCAAAAAATAAAAATGGCTTTTAAAAACGTTTTAATAAACAAAATTATTTTGAGACAAAATTATTGACATAAAACTGATAAGTATCTTATTGGCAATAAAATGCATCGTCTTTTATTAAACAAAGAGATGCAATAGAAAAATCCAAGATTCATTTTTTATTTAGAATTTTGTAAATCTTACACAAAATAATTGTATGTAGTTACAAAATAGAGCAAAAAAAAGCGAAGGAATGACGTTTTAAAAAATTATATTAAATTTCCATATAAATAAGTTTAATTCAGAAATTAAAAATTCCTTCGCAAAGTCTTATCAAAAAAGATAAAAAAAAAGTTTAAAAAATGTACGAAATGATTATTTATGCAAATTTAAATAAGTGTTAGGGAAAAAAGGAAAGTTGTAAACATAATGAGAAAAAATCCTAGAGCTAATGCGTCATAGATTGCTGCACAGATAAGTGAAGAATACGTCAGTTTGAAGACAATACGCGGTTTTTCATGAAGCTGAGCATAACGCGAAAATGGCTCAAAAGAATTCTTTCAAACGGAAGCACTTTTTACAGTTTTTCATTTTTTATTCATTTAAATAATTATTAATTTGAACGATTTAAATATACAGCAAAAAATAAAACAAAAGTAAATAGATTGCTATTAATTTGTTTGCTGACAGAGTACGATAATATCGGCATATATATTTTTCTTATTTTTAATCTTATATTTAATCACACAAGAATACACAATTCAGCCGTTAGAACTTGTAACTTGCAGCGTAAATCTAGATAACGATAATAAGACAGTCAAATGAAAAATGAACACGAGATTGATCGGTAAGATAACGTCTTTAACGAAATAAAAATATAACACAGATATATAACAGAGATTAACGGTAACGGATATTTACATACGTATATAGAGAACGATGGAAACGAGTAATCTGCGATTCGCACCGGATGCACGTAACACGAAGCCGACATTTTGATCACAGGATTCGAAGGGATGTCTTTGATCGTATGAAATACGAAGCTTCGGTTGCAATAATTGAAGATATCTTTGAAAGACGAGACGGCATCGGGATGCGCTAAAAGCGAGACTAAACTCTGCACTCTATATATAATTAACGAATGTGTTATTGTTTGACTAGTGGAGCATCTGATCTCTTCTAGAGGTATTCTAGAGGTATTCTCAATCTTTCGCGAATCCATTGTCGATTGACGATCAACAAATAATAATATAATAATAAACAGAAAGTGATTTTCGTTAATTATAACCGTCAAATGGACCGTATTTTTCTTTGTCTCTCATATTTGCAAACTGTTTTTGTAATTCCATGATGAAAGACAAAGAAACATGAGAATCGTTGCGAATTCAAAATATTTTAATGATAGAAATAAAAAAAGGGAATGATAAAAATTAAGAAAGAGAATTATATTTAATAATATAATTATGATTTCAAATCTTTATTCCTTTCGTAAGAATTGTAAATGTAATGCAAATGGAATAAAATCTAAATCAGCTTGTAAAATACATGAGAGACAAAAGAGACAGTGAAGAATGTATATAGGTTGATGGCTAAATGTAAAATGAGAGAGAAGTTTAAATTTTAGATTTAAAATAAGAATAAAATTATTTAAACAAATTTCTAATCTTCTAATTACATTTTGACTACACTTCGAAGACGTAAATCATTTTAGCAACCGATATTTATTCGCAGAAGTATATGCTATAGAGACGGATAAAAACTTATATGATATAAAGAATTAATCATTCTTCTATACAGAATTTAACTATATGTATCATTACTATAATTATATTCTCACCATGAATTCCGAATGTCTAAACTGCAGTTAGTATTCGACGTCTATAAACTTGCGAACAGAAATAATACTGAAGAATATCTATGAAACTAACGTTCTGTAAACCGCGCGAAGACTGTAACAAGAAGTACCAGGACAATAGTTTTCGTACACAATAGACTCGGACGTTAAGATCTCTGATGATTGGTGGGGATGGAAGATAGCAAATGAAAAGCGTTCCACATTAGAAAAACAAGATGGGAAAAATAGTGCATATGAAAGGAAAAAAATAGAAGGGTCATCCCTCAAATATTTTTCAAACTTTTGTGTACCTATATATCTTTCGGGAATATGTGAAGTTAGCACCCCAACTATAGTACTTAGGAGTTCTGATTAGAGTTCCCGTTTCCTTTTGACGAAACAAAGAGTTCTATATAATTTATAACAAAGCTTAATAATTATTTTTAAATAATTTTTAAAAATGGGATGCTAACTTTTCAGCGAAATTTGAGATCGAATAGTTCTGAGCAGCTTAATAGCTCTATTTTGTGAATATCTAGAGTTTCTGATACATAAAAAACAATTTTGACACACAAGAAAATTTATTAAAAGAAAAAATTTTTTTTTTAAATTCATTGAAAATTTTTTGAGAGTGCTGAGTAGTTCTGATTGGAATTCTGAGCAATTCTCGAAGAGTTCTAACGAAAAATATTAAGTGACAAAACGATTGGATGATTACAAAAGGAAATATGTACTTCTGCAACTGATTTTTCAAATTTCGTTTTAAGTATATATATCTCTTTTATTTTTGAGTCTGTGTTGGTTTTAATCGCTGAGAACTCTTCGAAATTGTTAGAATGACTATTAACGTAATCACAGAATTTTATAAAAAAATTTTTTATAAATTTTCTTGTTTGTCAAAATTGTTTTTATGTCACTCTAGATATTCATAAAATAGAACTATTAAGCCGCTCAGAACTTCGATCTCGAATTTCGCTGAGAAGTTAGCACCTCATTTTTTAAAAATTATTTAAAACTAATTATTAAGCGGAACTCTTGTTATAAATTATATAGAACTCTTTGTCTCATCAAAAGGAAACGGGAACTCTAATCAGAACTCCTGAGTACTATAGTTATAGTTATAGGACGTTAAATTGGCCTCTAATGAATAAAAACTCGATATATAAATTGGAAAAATATGCTAAATTTTATAGATTTTGGAAACCGTCAATTATATCGAAAATATATATTACAATATATATTTTACAAATAGTTATATATTATAAAATTCACTATTTCTAATATATATTCTAATAATATATTGACTAATCTGGAAATAAATCATAGTAAAATCGAAATTCATGACTTTTTTCTAAGAAGTTAAATCTCAGAATGTTTTCTATATGAGATATTTTGCATTGCTAAATTACTGACAGCTAATTATTTTCTTCATTTTTTGTTTGTAACATTGATATCTTTAAAAACATTTCCGAGAAATGCACAGTCGGTGTCATTTTTGGGTGGGCAACGCTTTAATAAGAATTACAAAAAAAACATCTAAAAAGAATGTGTAAAATGTGCATTATAATAGATTACATTTCTGGTCAGCAATTCTTGAAGGATGATCAAAATCAAATACTAAAAAGAAAATAAAGGGCAAAGATGCTGACAATTTTAATAAAGACAAATCAGGGTGTTCACTGAAACTTGTAAAAAATTCACAGAAAATTCTTAAATTTTTCAGATATTTTTATTCAAATTCCAGGTAAGAGAATAGAGAATTTTTTAATCTAACTTTGACATAAATTAAAATGTTAGCAATATAAATAAATTATATATTGAAGATTAATGGAAAAACAGCAATTCTATGAGATTATTTATCATTTTTTACAATTGTGAAACCATGAAATCCATAGTATAATATAAGAAAGACTCATGTAATTAGTAATATATATCGTTTTTCATTGCCATTCTGTTTTTTTTTTATAAAAACAAGATATACAAGAATGTACTCGTGGATATATATATATATATCATACTTATTGCTGATAATATTTTGTATTATTAAAAAAATGATTAAAGAAACAATGTTTTCAGAAACAGAAAAATTTAAATAAAAAAAATTAAATTACACAAATTTTCGTGAGTCTCACAAAAATTCTTCATTTTTAAAGATAAAAAAGAAATCCCTTGACTTAAATTTTTTAAACCTTTAAGTTTTTTCTCCAGGTAGTAAACACACCCACATCAAATATGATAAATAAAATATTATTTGTACTTCATATTTTTACGTAATGTTTTTAAAGCAACATATAAACTTGCCTCGTATATTCTTTTATGTTTAATTTTTTTAACGTAACATGTATAAATCTACGTATCTATATTTTTCTTATTTTAAAGAAAAAACACACAATTCGACTATTATAACCAGAAACTTGTTATGTAAATCCAGATGATAATAAAAAATAATTAAAATTAATTAATTAATTAATATATTTCACATACATCCCATGTGTCTTTTTCTACATATTTCATAAATACAACATTTTCTGTACTTTATAGTATTATAAATATGATGTATATTCGTCAAAACGGGAATATTAACGTCTTTTTTTTTTTGAGAGAGAGAGAGAGAGAGAGAGAGAGA
>NW_012130122.1:339974-346107 GCF_000143395.1 Atta cephalotes | reverse complement strand
AGAGAGAGAGAGAGAGAGAAAGAGAGCATACCTCACTCGATGGAATCACGCACACGAACGTAATCACGTAAAAAGACACGTACAACACGTGAACCTCCAGGAAGGAAAGGAAAAAATTCGGTAGCCTACGACAATTGCGCGGATATCCATTGAGAAGAGATCCCTCCGGATCGGAAAAAATTCCATCTCGTCTATTCAATAACAATAACTGTCGCTACCTGCGAAAATCTCGCTACTCCGGTCTCTCAGCACGTATCTTACCTGCACTCGAAAAACCACAGATCGTTTATCATGCAAGAATGAAAAAAAGACGAGGGTGCGAACATCTTTCTATCAATGTAAATTAACCATAATATCGATTTAATTTACTCCCTATTATTCTCCGATTCTTAGAACTAGGAAAAGATACGTAAGTTAAAGTTAATCTACAGTGATAAAAACAGACCCTCTGAGGCGTGATGTTTACAAATTTGCGACGGAGCAAGACACAGATTTGTTATTTATTGCTGCACTGAGATATATCATAACTTTTTATCTTAGGACGGAAACATGAAGAAAGAAAAATTTCTCCATCACTTTCAGTGCGAAAAAAGATTTACTTTTCACGTTTCGAACCGTAGGAAAAAACGTTACGCACGATTGCTATCCCAGACTGCTTTTCTCCTCGCTTTTGTCAAGTCAATTAAACATTTTACACAGAAGCTTCTTGCACAAAAGCTTGCAGCGATATCAGGTCTGGTTCTTTTTATTGACTTTCACGGATTAGTTTTCATTCTTTTATGTTCATTCTTTTGAAGAGAATAAGGATGAACTGTGCGAGAAATTCAATAAAAAAAACACCTTTACTGAAATAATCTGTATTATATGGAATATATCATTTCATTTTAAGTTTGTTCCTTTTAGCTAAATTTCTTGCACAGTTCATTTTTTCTCCTTTTTTCATGTTGGAGATAAAAAGAGAAAAAATGAGTTACACAAAAAGTTCATTTAAAAGAACATTTAAAAGACTTACTGCAACGTTTGCAATACTGTTGAAACGTTGCAATATTATTGCAATATCATTGGAAATTTCTGCTGTGTATAATATATTCATATCGCTTAGGGCCAATTTTTTTTAGTTGAATTTGCACAGTTCATTTCTTCTCCTTTTTTCATTATATTGAAGAGAAAAAAAGAAAAGAATGCTGAACCGTGCAAGAAGTCAGCTAAAAAGAAGAAACCTTTCAAGTTGAAAGAGCGAACACGCGCGCTGGTTGAGCTATAAAAAACAGATCTAACGCGTATATGAATAGACGCGTCAATGAACAGACGAAAGAGGCGAAAACGCGTATACGTTTCACGATGGAAAGCAGAGACGCGATGATTGTAATACGCGTTAAAACGCGAGAAGTTGGCAACGAACACGAGCATAAGCGATGGGAGTAAACAGGAGAGACATCGTCGACGATACCCAGCCGTTCTCATCTTCCTCAGCGCGATACGCAATCACGAAAAAAATGCTCTCGGAGTGCAAGACGAATACTCACCCTGGATACAGTTCCGTCCGCGAATTTCCTGTCGAGGTCTCTCATTGCAACGGAGCCAACGTAGAACCGTACGTGGTTCGCGCACACGCGAACCCGTCTCAGGTATCGGGAATATCCTAGGCGACCAAGCGTGTGAGAGGGAGAGAAACGATGTGACGAAGCGAGCGAGAGAGAGAGAGAGAGAGAGAGAGAAAGAGAGAGAAACTCGGGAGAAGGAAGACGGGAAGGAGAGAGAGAGAGAGACGCCGTGTACACGCAACGGGGCGAGCCCGGAGCGACGGTCGCCGACGGTCGGCCTGCCGTTCCCACTTCACGCTAATCCAGCACACACACCACTCTGTTTAGCGGCCGACCCGGGTCGAGGAACGCGCACACCAACACGCGCGTGCTTACAACTTACAACTTCACTTCGCTCAGCTCAGAGCGGCTCACGGCCGCCGATCTCGTCCGTGTCGCACATGATATCCAGCGTGATGGAGAACTCTCTGTTTACATTCACGTAGTGTGGCTAGGGACTCTTGTCCGTCCGTCCGTCCATGAGAACAGATCCACCAACGTGATACACACGTATTCCAGATAAAAACACGCGTGTACGTGTGTGCGCGTGCGTAAGCACGCACGCGCGTATACGGAACACAAGACAGCGACGTACAACGATACGACGTATGCGCGCGATCAATCGCGCCAGTGCCGTCAACCTGACGGCGTCCGCGACGGCAATCGCACAATGCGAAGATGGCGTCGTACACGGGACGGAGGATCGTGCTGAGTGCTCCGTACTCCCTCCTCTTCCTCGCCTGCCACCCCCTGTCCTCCGCGCGCGCGCGCCGGGGCGGCGCGTCCGGATCACTTTGCCGAACCTCCGGGATTCTTCACGCGGTACCTTTACGTTCACCAAGATTCCACGTTCGCGCCTTCCCGCGTTTACGATGTCGCTTCCACGCGCCGCGGTTCGACCAGATTGTCGTGACGCACCGTGTTTCGTAGCCGCGAGTCTTCGCGATCCGTATTACCGTACACTGTGGTGCACCGTCGAGTGCCGTTGGCGTGCCGATCAACGACTGACGTCACGTTGAGACTTGAGACGTCAAGCGTGATGCGTTCTCGGAACCCGCGAACTTGCGCGAACCCACGGTTAGGTGGCGCCGCCGCGCTGTCTTTCGAAACGCGTATCGACCGGGGAATCGCGATTCTGTTTTCTGTCGCGAAACTTTTTGAAATCTCGAGGCGGGAGAAACACTTCAGCATCTACTTGTTATTTTTATCTTCTAAAATTATTCCGTTTAAGATAAAACACGTGTTGTATACGAATAAATATAGTAATTGAATGTAATTGTTATTATTTTATTGAAGTTCCTCGGAGCTGCTCCTTCCGTCAATGTAGTAAAATGTCAAACAATAAACAATGATGTAATTCTAAAACATATATCAATAACTCTGATTGAGTTATTCTTAATGTTATTTTAACATTAAAAACCTTGGCTTGTAGCCCTTTATCTTGTCCTTTTAATTAACTTTAATCTTTTTAAGTTAATTGAAATTTGATAAAAATTGTCATGAATTTATGTTCATTTTTCTACCGATATAGATTATTTAATATCGGTTTACTTTATTTTTTGTCCTTTTTAAATCTTAGAACTAGAGGAAGATAAAAAATAAGTTAAAAGATTAGTGTAGACTTAATTTTACTAATATGAGATTAACTAATCTTGATTTAACTTGTTTTCTAATTTAACTTCCTTTTTTTAATTTAAATAAGTATATCGAATTAAGATTAAAATTAATCTTATGTTTTGGTGGAACCGAACTTTGATTAATTTACTTGGTTTACTTACCTTTTATCTTTTTTTAACTCTAACTAAGAATTAGAAAAGAGTAAAAAGTAAAATAATCCGAGATTAAAGTTAATTGATAGAAATGTAATTTGAAATTTGATGCTTCTTACAAAAAAAAATATAAATGCAACGAAAGTACTTTTAATAAAGTTAAACAAAACTCGAAATGTCATCAACTTTATTAAATATTTATTAACTTTTTATAATCAGCTTTATGTTTATTTTAAGAGGAAACCAAAGAAATATAGGAAGAGAGATCAGAAAACTGACAATGCGAGTCTTTCGGAAGTTTTAAGAGCAGATTTATGTCTCTTAACGGCCTATTGTTCTTCTTATCATTGTTACTTATGAGAATATCGATTTTGATACTTTCAACAATATCCAAGAGCACAGAATAAACAGAACAGTGGATAATAGACACCTGATGCTGACGATGAATAGTGTTTTATTAACATAAATACAACAGGTTGGAATTCCAAGAAACTTTCCAGAATTCTTCGAATATTTCCTAAAAAGTTTCGGGTTTTTCGAACTTTAGAGATGCAATTTAATTTAAATTTATTTAAAAAAGATATTCTATATTCGCGTTATTAGATAACAAAATTAGATAACAGCTTATAGATACTACCGGATAAGATCGAATTCGAAAAAAATCGTCGATCAAATGAAGGCTTTCCTAAACAAGAGCTAATATATTTTTTTATTTATCTATTTATTACGCGCGATTTCATTTTTATTCGACTCGATCGACGTCATGCGATTCGCATGCACACATAATGATGTCGTGATTAAATTTATTAGAATTAGCGCAAAGAGAAATCGCGACCGATTCTGAATTTACGTGGAAATCGACGACGATCGGTGACGTGCGCGCTAAGGTTTCGAGAAAAGTGAGTACCATGGTTGTTTGACGTGACGGTGTCGCTAATCGTCGCGTTGGCCGTAATTGGTCTCCCCGATCACGATTAATTGGAAAGATCGGACACGCGGATTTCAGGAAACCGCCAATCCTGAATGAATACGCCGATAAGGATTGATAATCTTATCCACCTTTTACCTCGGAAAGTACGTCGATCTTGGAATGCGGAAACATCTAGCGGGGCTGTAGGCTAACCAGTTTGACCGACAAGCGTAAACGGACGATCGCTTAATAATCACTTTGTGAAAATAGAAAAGCTCCTCTGCTCCACGGCGCCATATTTAAAGGGCGACGGATCGAAGCACCGATTTCTTTTTTCATTTAAAAAAAATTTTTTTTTTTAGAATTAATGAGATAAAGAGAAAGAAAGATAAAGAAAGAGAAAAGAGGAGATCGGTTGCTTTAATTATTTATTTGTTAAATTAATTCCAAATTTACAATGTATTTAGTTTTATCGCTAGTAATTTTGAATAACAAAAATGTAACAGACACTTTTGTTAGGTTTATTGCCAATATTAATAAGATTTTTTTGCCTTTTTTGTTTTTTTTAATCTTCTTATCTTTAGATGTCTACTTAGAATAATAGATTAAAATTTACTTAGAATAATAGATTAAAATTTACACATACTGATGTCGTCAGTTTCAAATAATTATCAGTATAACTTATTATTTCTTTACATCTATATAGTGATAATAAATAAGCTGATTAACGATAACTAAGTTTTTTTAGCATTCGTAGAAATAATCGCCTATATGTAATTGACAATATCTCACAACAATATTTCGCATTATGCTATCTGCATTTTCATCAATGCGTATGCTGTTCTTCGCTAATGTAAATTTAATGATAAATATTTAGTTCTTGATTTAATTCTAATAAATCTTTTAATAAGAAATAAAGAGAGAGGAAAAAAGAGATGAAATAAGACGAGCTCCAAGAATTCAAATAACATTCCAAGTTTTTTCAATGCAGTATTTATTATCTCAGTATATCTCAACAACAATATATATCGGTAGTACATTATATCCTTAGCAACAATATCAATTTTTCAAGAGAGATTATTCAACGACGATTATTTGAGACATAATAACGGACATACAGAATTCAGTTTACATTTGAATTACAATAAATATACGAAGCTCGTATAAAATAACTGTTCGATCCAGTTAAAATTGGTGTATATCGTTCGAATACAAAATATTTTTCGTGCATGCAGTTTAAGGTTTCATTATTGGATGCTGTCTTTACTACTCGAGACGCGATTTAACATTTATGGAAATGAGACGAAACATTCTGATATTTTTTTCTCCAACTAGATTCTAAATTATTCGCCACAATTGTCTCGAGGAAATAGTCGCGTTAAAAAAAAAAAATGAAACTGGAGCTTTGGCAAGAGAAAAGGCAGAACGAGTAGTAAAGACTCGGAATTCTCGACGAGTGAATCGATTAAAGAACGATTGACGCATTATTGCTTCTTATAATAACCTTATAAATTATCAACATTATCCTTTTTATCTTCGAAAAACAAGTATATACATTTACACTAAACTTACGGTATATCCTATACAATATACAAATTCTTTATATATATATAATTATAAAAAATAAACGCGACGATTATAAAATGGATACTATGTAATCCGATTAAATGCGTTTGCTGCTGCTTATCGCTTATACGAGTTCTTCGTTAAGCATACACATGTAATAAGTAAAACATATATATATATATATATATATATATTTTTTTAATATATTTATATACACATTACATTAAAAATTATATGTAATATGTATATAAAAAATATATATGTATATATATATATATATATATATATATATATATGTATATATA
>NW_012130122.1:333368-336815 GCF_000143395.1 Atta cephalotes | reverse complement strand
TATATATATATATATATATATATATATATATATGTATATATACATTCTTTCTTACACATCAATCCTGAGATCTAAAAATACAATCTAGTTATTTTTTTTCTCATTAATCGTGCCGAACATTTGCCATCTCTCGCTATTTTACAAGTAAAAAATATATACGTTACTCTTTTAAACATGTAACTTTCATAAACATAAAAAAGACAGGAAGCGTGAAGAAGAAAAAACTTCCGTCTGATTCGTTCTCCATCATAATTTTCGCTATGCGAAATTATAATATTCAATAGAAATATCGTATTAATTACGGGCGTAAGAATAATTGTCGCCCGAAAAAGAGATTCGATTAATTATAATAATAATAAATTCTATCATATTGATCTTCCACCACTCAATCGCAAAACAAAATGGCTGATAAGTGCATTTACTTCTTTGGTTGTATGAGCTCTTAATTTTATATATAATTACTCTGACATACATATACATTTCATATAAGTGATAATAAATACTTAGGAAAAAAGGGGGAGACAAGATATCGATAGAATTTTCAAATTTTTATAATAATCCAAAATGATAGAGTTGCGCGTGAGAACAATTACTATCTCTCTTACGCGAGATCTCTTTATGTGCTTTTATCAAAAGGCGTAACACTTTATCGTCAAGGCCACAATTATGTCGCTATTTAAAAAAGATTTACAAAGTGGTGTCTATATATGATAGGAGTCTAAATTTTAAAAGTCTATAACTTTGAAACATTATTGAGAAGAGCAGAAGAATAATAAATTTATAATAATATATTCGCCAGTCTACAATATCACTTTACAGCGTATGAATATACAGCTGTCTCTGTATCATCTCTACGTGATATAAGATATCGAATTCTGAGATTCTTTGTATGTATCGATACTGTTTGCGTCAGCAAATAGATAGTGTCTGTAATTTTACACTCTTGTGACGCATTTTATTGCGCTATTTTCTACATATGTACTTTCACATATGTTACTATAAGTTATTTATGATTCACACATTATTCACTATTTATTATAAATTAACAAATTGCTTTCGTTAAAAAGTAAAAAAGAGGAAACAGGAAGTCTATGATTAAACACATTTCATAAATGCTGTGAAAATTGCTCTATCCGTAAAAAAAAAGCAATCTTGTGAAATCTTAGCTTATATCTCGTATCATCTGAAAAGTGTGAAAAAGCGTCTCGTTGAAAGCGCCTATTACAAATATCTGTTTTTGGATGAGCAGCAGTTCAATGAAATGGAAAATCGAACTTTTTGACGTTTTTTGCGGGGCATACCCCTCTCGGGTAATTTCGATAAATGCCTGCACGGGGTGCCCTCGTGGTTCGGTCGAATACTTATTTGGTCGATTGTGAGATTACTCTATAATGAATTTCAATGAAGGTTTACAATTACTTTCGAGAAGGCTGCAGTATATTTATTTAATAATCTCATTAAATACGGAACACGCGCAACAAGGCACATATACTTTCAAAGCTATCACACGTGTTAGGATGAATTACATTTACTCTGCGATTAGATCAATTAAAAGAAACTAGGTTAGCACCAGCCTAATTTTGTTAGGATGAGCAAGTACAATTGTTCTTATATTAAAACCTTCGCAAGCTGCGTAATGATAGCTGCAAGAAAAAAAGTCATCTGTGTGTTCCCTCTCGAATATTTGTTCTCTGTTTAGAGAACATTATTATATGTATAATAATACACCTATAAGCATAATATATGATAGAAATTTGTTATCACTGTGTATCGTTCAATATCGCAAATTGATCACATTTAGTGTTGAATTTAGCTCAGCGCTATTTTTAAAGGCAAATATAAATATCTATCATAATAATAGTAAATTTGCGGTGCATAGTTTAGTTAATTATTTAAATTATGTAAACACGTTATCGAAATGTCCTAAAAAGGAAATACACGCAATGTAGTTGCAAAAATCAATTATATATGTACAATTTTTATAAATGATGCAAATTTTTTGTTCCTGTTGTTTCAGACTCACATAAAACTTTATAAAGAATTGTACAATACCACACATTTTCTTCTCATACACTGTTAAAAATATCATATACTTTTAAGTTACATGAATTATAAATTTAATGTATCTGCAACTGAAAAGTATATTTGGGTACATTTGTGAAATTTAGCGTACTTTTCATAAAATTTAATGTAGATTTTCATGAAATTTAATGCAAGTAAACGTTAAATTTAAGTTATTTATAACTTCATTTTCATTGACAACATTAAATATTTTTAATGTACATTGTTAGAAATGTAACCACGAGTTTCCTTTACATGTAAATGAAGCTCATGGTTATGAACGAAATTAAAAGTAATGATTTAACTGAAAGTTAAATAATTACTTAAATGAAATGAACGTACATTAAATTTTCATAAATTTTCATAAAAAATACATTTTCATAAAAAATTAAATTTTATATACATATACACACAAATATATTTTTTAGTTAATAAATACATTAAATTTAATGTAATGTCATGAAATTAAATTCAAACTGTGTAACTTAAAAGTTAATAAAATTTAAAAATATTTCTAACAGTGTATATGCTTAAAATTTACTTCCATTACATGTAATGGAAGTAAATTTCTGTTTTTTAATAGTGTATCTATATTACCATTCCCATTGTAATAGCGAATTATTACGTCTATTTGAGATTCTTTTTTTCTTGTATTGTCTTTCATCTTCTTCACTTAGCATAATACCTAATGTTATATACCCTGAAAAGCTTTGTTTTCCAGATCGTCAAAGAAATATACAGTGCTAATGTTAGCATTAGTATCGTCAAAAGTAGGAGAAAATGTCATGAAGTTAAGATTAATATGTTATTATCAAGGTTAATTCTATATATTCATATCGTAGAGATGTGGAGGAGCACCTACCACTGAAGGCATCTGGCAGCCACGTCGTACTAACAGACGGACAGATGGTCCACCGTTACGTATAATTTCAATCGCTTCTGTATGCGTCATATTTTTGGTATTAATACCATTTATTTCGATTATCTGATCGCCAATCTAGAAATAATATAAAACACATTTGCATACATATATTACACATTATATAGATATGTGTTCATTTAAAATTATATTACTAACATATAATTTAAATTGACAATTAAAGATTAAATTTTACGAACAAATGTAAACCTAAAACGTGGATTTATATATGATAAAAGATTTTCACAATTTTGTTTTAATTCGATGCTTAGTATCAATATCAATTAAATTTGATTTAATTTACGATATCACTACCCTAAAAATTACTACCCTAAAGTTTCAGATTTAAGATTAGTTTCAAGATCAAACATGTTTCAAGATCAAAAATTAAATTGACGCGCAATTTTACAAAACTGAATATGTATATATATATATATATATATATATATATATATATATATATATAA
>NW_012130122.1:320847-327744 GCF_000143395.1 Atta cephalotes | reverse complement strand
ATTATTCACATATCAGTTTGATATTATTTATTGTTTGTTTAATTCGTAACAGTCAATGAGTTTTATTCAATTAAACCGAAATATATTAAAATTTTACTCACTCTAAGTCGATTGTCAATAGACGCTGGGCCATTATCTGCGATTTGCAAAACAAATAATGGCATGTTTTGAAATTCACGGCCACCACGTATACTGAAGCCAAAACCTCGAGTGCCCCGAGTTAATTCTACAGCATGGTATTGACCTCCATCTCCATCTCCTGTAGGCTCGTCCTAAATAAAAAAATTCAAAATTTAATTGTTTGTTTAATCTTTACCTAGTATGGATAATAAGTAAAAAAAAAGAAAATAACACTTAAAGCATAGTATATTGCTAAATTTAGATCATTAAATTACAAACTTTTTTTAAAGAAAGTCTATACCTTTTGTGAAAGAGATGTATTGCTACAGCAATCGTCTAATGGATATCCGATCGTCAATGTAACGGAATAACCAGAATCTTTAATTAAATTTACGATATCTTTGTGGCAAACGTTCGTGATATCTATATGATTGACAGCGAGAATATGATCTCCAACGTTCAATCTTCCGCATCTTTCAGCAGGCGAGCCTTCGATTATCCTGCCGATCGTGGAACCGGCTTTATTGACGGAGGAGATTATCACAAAACCAAATCCTTCATTTTCCATTCGAGTGACAGTAACATCGTATGGATATTGAAGATTCATCTGTCGACCGTAAGATGACTGGAGATTCTCTTGAAAATGCTCCTGTGTATTGATTCGACGTCGTATTCCCAGAGTCACTCGGCCATTTTGCGCTGCCGCTATCATTAGTTGCACTACATGATGATGCGAAGAATTCATGACGCTCTCTCCATCAACAGACATAATCAGATCGCCAGTACTGAGTCTGTTATCAAGATCAGCCGCTCCACCAGGAACGATATGACCGACCGAAACCTGCTAACCGTAATATTTTTAATATTTTCCGTTTTTATTAAATATGATTATCTTCAATTTTGCAACACATGAGAGTAACGTTAATACGGATCATTAAAACCAACCTGAGATCCTTCTTCTGTACCACCCACTATTCTAAATCCAAATCCTGTATCTTGTCTCACTAAAGTCACTAAAGTTTCTATCCATTCTATATCGGGTACCATTGGACAAACCAATTCGTTCGTGTATTGAGGATATCTTGAATTAATATCAAATAAAATGATTTTATTTCAATATTTTTTAATTTTTTGTGTACATATTATATAATTATATAATTATATAATTTATAAATGATTCAATAATTTTTAAACATGTTTTATCTATCTAATAGTTAATTTGAAAGCTTTAGAAAATAAAAACAATTATAATTTTTTTTAAATCTTAATAAGAATGACGAACGATATACATACCGAGATATAGAACTGGAATGTGGTTGTTCATGCTCGAAGCTGGTGGTCTCTTTCCGCTTATCCCAGATCTCGCCAGTGTCAACATTCTGCTCCTGTCCAATGGAATACATATTATAATCTTCATTGTATTGGGAATGCGATTGAACTGGATAAACATCCTTGTAGTAGTCGGAATGCATGTATCCGTTCTGCTTGAGCATATTATTATGATGCGAGATATCGATAGAATACATGTCGTTATTAATATTCAACTTGTCATTTGCCACCCAGTCACGCTTCGGAACGTTCCTGATGGAATCGTCGTCGAGATTCATCGCCGTGAAATTGTCCGACAGATTGGCTGTGATGTTAGCTTTGTACGGATCCGAGTAATACATTCCATGTGAATAGTCGGAGTACTTATAATGATTATCCAGCGGATTTAATTCGTTTTCGCCTTGCACTTCATTCCAGTTCGACCTGCTCGCGCTGGTTGGCGACTTGGGACGATTTCTTGTGTCGATCAACGGTGTTTTCGGTCTGCTAGGTATTACCGTTTTCGACTGAGTGCTGTAGATATCTGCGGTGGGTGTTTTACTTCTGAAAAAATCTTGCGCGCTCTTCTCTTTTTTTTCTTTCGACTTTGTTATTGTTCGCTGAACATGTATCAACGCCTCCTCGCTGCGTGGGCAATCTTTCAGCACTTGCACTACCTCCGAGTGGCACATATTTCTGACATTGATATCGTTTATGTTGACCAGAATATCGCCCTCCATCAAATTCTTACAACGTTGACGATCCAGAATCTTCTTGACTTTCTGACCATGAGCAGAATCCGCTATCGTAAACCCGAATCCCATAGCTCCCTTTACAATAGCGATGCTCAGAAATTCTGGTTTGGAAGACACCGACGGATCCTTACAATCGTTCAGATCGCTGCTTTCCGACAGCAAAATATCCGTGCTGCTCGGTCTTTTTATTGTGTTGATTTTGTCCGAAATACAGAGATCGGGCATTGAATTGACGGACGTCGTGGCGAGATTCTCACCGTTTTGCAGACTATGCACTGGCAAGAACGTAGAATCGAGAAAATTGAAACGTCCGTTATCTGGGAGAGACGAGTTCAAATCCATGTACATTGCGGGATCTTCTGTTGAAAACAAATCTATAAGTCTAATTCTTCTCAAATAAAAGCATCAGTATATATTAAGTATCATTAGGATTTGCTTTACCTGGCGCGTTGACGGCGATTGTGGTCACAACTTCTGTATTAGGATCATTAGGATCAAAAGGCAATGGATAACCTCGACACACTTCCAAAGATACCGTCTCGCCGCTACCAATTGACTTGAATACATTTACCATCTCATTATGTGTGAATCCCAACACGCAGGTATCATTAACATATACTAACACGTCCCCTAAAAAGAAATACAATTGTGCGGACAGATGCGGAAACGGAAATGAATTACACGCTTGAGAATTAGCGGTATCTGGAAATTACCGGTTTGTAGCTTCCCATCCAGCCATGCTGGACCATTTGGCACGACGCTTTTAATTTGGAGGAATTCTTCCACGGTATCATCACCACCGACAATGGTGAATCCCAGGCCCCGCGAACTCTTTATTAAGGTAGTTCGTATCCTCTGACCCTTCAGTTTATCGGGATTTCTGGTGAAGTTAGGACTCTTCCTCTCGAGCATGTTCTGTTGCGCTCTTTTCGCTTGCAACACCGGATTTTCATATTGAGTTCTACGATTCACGTGATCGATGAAGTACGTCCCGTACAGAGTATCATCGATTTTCTCCCAACCGTAGGGTAACTCATCGTCAAGACATTCTTCCAGAGACCTTTTTTGAAATTTCGATAGACGCGGGTCCAGCCAGTGAGACGTGCCCGTATTGTGGCTGCAATATAATTCACAAATATATAAAAGTTAAATCAAGATTAAAATTAAACTATGTTGATAGAAATGAATATTAAAATCTCATTAATAAACACAATGTTGCATACATACTCTATGAAATAAACTTCTCCCGTATCCGTATACGCCTTCTCCCAATTAGGTGGTAATGGACCTAATTGATCCTCCGTGGCTGGAGTGCGATTTCGAGCGGCTTGTTCTTGATCCGAGGTTCCTGTGCTCTGCTCTGATCCCGTATTGTACAGATACGTCGGTGGAATTCTTCCTCCATCGCTTCCACCAATTGTTAATATCTCTTTGTCTAGACTCTCTCCTTTAACATGAGACGCGCATTAATTTTGCAAAGAACCATAAATTGAATTATCTCGATATATCCGAATACAATAATCTCGATATATATCCGAAGACAATAAATAATTACCATCGTTGGGATTGTCGATAGACGCCGTATCGTCCGTTTTCGCGGCCATCTCAGAGTCCTTACGTTCGTCTCAAAAGCCTGATAAGAAAAATGTAACTATCATAAGATAATTTTATTAATTAAACATCACAAATAATTAATTAAATGTAATTAATTAATATGTAATTAAATGTAACTTAATAAATCTAAGTAAAATTAGCGTTAATCTTAAAGAGAAGTTGAATATAAATTCCATCAACCGGGAAAGAAACTCCAAAAAAAAGCTAAACATAGCTTATAAATATAGCTCAAAATATAAACATAAATATAGACAAAACTTAATACATATGCTAGAAAACTGAATTAACAATTCCCATGAAATTTTCTTTAGAATATAGAAAAATAAACATAATAATGAAATATAGACAAATAAATGTAACTAAAGAAAATTTAATACATATGCCGGAAAAACAAATTAACAATTTTTGAAGTTTTCCTTAAAATTTAGAGAAATAGAATATATTGAGAAATAAACATAATTAATAGAAATAACATAATTAAATAAAGCTTAATATCATATACCGGGAAATTAAATTAACTCCTACGGAATTTTCTTTGAAAGTAGAATATAGAAAAAAAAATTCATGAATTATTACATAAAATACGTTGTTGAAATCTTTGATCGTTTACACAAAGACCATGTACTAAACAATGTATAACGATGGAATGATGGATGAACATCGTCTCGCATTAAGTATATACGATCGAAGGTTCAACCTCATAATTAAAGCAATTCACCAGAGCCTTAAGATTGCCGTTCCGAAGAAAGAGAGCGTCAATCGAAAGACACATACACACACAGAATTGTATTGCTACGTTCTATCACATACGACGAAATATGCACAGAATGATCTCTAGAATGTATCGTAATTAAGACTCGTCCCTACGAAGCAGCGTGCAACACGCGTCACGTATCACGTTGCACGCGTCACGGACGGTGGGTCTCTTCTCTCTTTCTCCTCGACGATTGGGGTGCCCGGTTTTGATAACATTTTGAAAACGATGTACAAGCAAAGAAGATATGTAGAAAGTAGAACGATCTTAATCCAGTCTTAATCTTCGCAACCGTTACAGCGTCCTATAACCGTTTCAGCAATCGCACCTTCGATAAGAGAGCATCTCATTGAGCCACATTGAAAACAAGATCAACGTTCACTCCAGCTAAGTTCCGGAGCGGAAAGGAAGCAAAAAGAAGCGAAAAAAAAATCCGTAGAAAATACAAAAAGCGGAAGGTGCGATCGTGGCGACACGTATTTTCGATCTGCTCCGATCCGCGCGGATTCCGGTACGAATTCGATCACGTGCTCGTGATCTTTGGGGCTCAACTTGACGTCGCTCCAACCGATCGCCACACGCGTTCTCAGACGGACAGGTGTCCGCGGGACGGGGCGCAATTACATAAAGCGAGGAAAGGAACGCCAGCGCGCGGGAGGGAGGGACCAGAAAAGAGAGAGAAAGAGAGAGAGGAAGGGGAAGGAGAGAGGGAGGGAGGGAAGAGAGAGATGGAAAGAGAAAAGGAGGAGAAAGAAACACGCATGCAGGGTATGGTAGGCGAGCGGCCACCGCACGAACGTGAATGCATTCTTACGAATGCATTCACCCGTGCGCGGTGCGCGAGCGGTGCCGCGATCGCGTATGACGCGCGATCATTAGGTCCATTCGTCTTTGGAACGGCGCTCTCCTGCACTTTCTACTAGAGATCCTGATATGTACATTCGATTTAGATGCTTCCAGTGCTTTCAGCACGCCCAGTAAACGAGAATGGATTAAAATTTTTTTCTAATGCGTATTTTAAATGCGTAGCGAATACCTTTTTTTGGATTTAGTTGGATTCAATTGGATTCAATTAGAAGTTGGACTCAATTGGATGCAACTGGATTGAAAAACTGCATTTCATTCACATATTCAAAATTTTGAATTGAACAGTATTCACAATGCACAGAAAAAGCTAATATTATTTTTAGATTGAAAGGCATAGAAATATACTCCATGCAATTATAAATGAATAAAAATGCATTCAGGATTGAAAAGTATTCATTTTAATATTCGTGAATCAATATTTCTGAAAATCTGAATCCATTCCAATTCATTTCAATCCATTCTCGTTTGCTGGGCGTCTATCCTTACTCAAGCAAAACGAGTCACGATAACGTCAAAATAACATTAAAATGAATCGAAAATAATTGAAAAATAACTTTTAACGATCATTTTGGAATCATTTTGACATCATTTTGACATCATTTTGATATCATAATGACTTATTCTGCTTAAGTTTTTTTATTCTCGCACACTCTGGACGATAAATTGAAGTGAAACAAATATATTATATTTGTTTCACTTCAACTAATTTGCATCGTTGCAGAAAGTGCACAAATAAGAACAGATCTCTTATTTTATATTTAATAAACAAGAAAAATGATGAATGAATGATTCAAAAGAAAAATGATGATTAAAGCATGAATGAGCCTCTATAATGAGTCTGGCCAAGAGTAATTTTGGTCAAAAGAAGAATGGGAATGAAGAGAATATTATATTGTCTCATTTTATATATACATGCTCATTCTAGGACTTTTGCATAACGTATGAGAAAATCAGAACCAATCAGAGTTCTTTATTGTATTGTAAAGAAAGGAAATGCAAGAATCTGATTTGTTTTCATACGTCATACGTTATACAAGACTCTGTGTTTCCTAATTTATCAAAGTTATAAACAACGACTAATCAAATATTTGACATCTTATGACCAGACTGTTATAGTCTCTACTTTCTACATACAAAGCAGAGAAAAAGAGGACAGCGAACCGTACAAACGGATTTGACCATCCTAAGGAGAACAAAAAAAACAAAATAATGTCAATTCAACGTCGTATTGATCGAATTTGTTATTTTTTTTGTCATGATTTAATCAATATGACACTATTTTGACTTTCTTGTTCTTTGTAGTACACACGTGTGTATATTTTAGCCGTTTTCTCCTCGCAGTGCTTTTGCATACGAGGTGAAATAGATGCAGGTGAGACAGGCAGGGAAGAGAGAGAAAGAGAAAGAGAGAGAGAGAGAGAGAGAGAGAGAGAGAGAGAGAGAGAGAGAGAGTATACTGAGACGTACGACGACGACGAC
>NW_012130122.1:316063-317940 GCF_000143395.1 Atta cephalotes | reverse complement strand
AAACAACGGTTTATTAATTTTATATTTCAATAATTATATATCAAGACGAAATTATTATATGATAATCAAATATGAATGTGCAGTAAATAAGATTGTAATATCAAAGCAGTGATATACGTAGAAGACTTCCATTGTTAATTTAATTGTAACACCATTCGTTCTGTACTGATGATGATCAAATTTTGATCGAAATGTAAACAAATATTATGTGTTAACGTATTAATTCGAAATATATTACTTTATCTCTAAAAAATCTTTAGCTGTGGCTGTATGCTCCTTTATTGTATATATATATAAAATTTTTTTTTAAGCCACCTTTAAAAAATTTAAATTTTTTGCAATAAATTTATTTACAATTTTTCAACATTAACATCTTTCTAATATGATGCCTGATTGAGCAAATTAATAAAAATTACTTGTCAATTTAATTTAATTTGTGATATTATTACAGTAGTTTACGTTTATAAGTCTGGAAAATTAATTCGATGCGCAGTTCGAATGATATAATATATGCATATTAATATATATATATATATATATATATGCATGTATACATATATATATAATATATTTATTCACATTGAATTATTTAAACATTAAAGATCCAGACTTTCAATCATTGTAGACTTTAAATTCATAAGTAAGATACATGCAATCCTCTGGTTCGTGACGTCTTAAAATTATATTTAAGACAATCTTAAACATAAGACTCGATTATGAATACCGTTATACATACTTTTTTGTTAGTAATTTTAGAAAATTAGAAGATTCTCAGCTAGTTATAATGAACAAATGACAGTTAGACTTTTAGACAATTATATTTACGCAAAAAACTTTAAAATAATATAAGATAATAATTATTCACGCTTGAATGACAGGAAAGTTCACATTTATTTCACACGACGAAGAATAAGAATTAATTAACAAGCAAGAATAGGTGTGAATATTTTTCTTACAATTTTCAATGCAGAAATATCTCTAAATTGAATAAAATACAAAGTTGGAATTTAATCTTTTAAATAATTGTGTCTATCGCCTCAACATGAAAGTTTAACGAAATTGTAATCGTCGATGATCTTGTAGCGATCCTCCCGAAAATGCACGAGGTCTTTCAGGAAGCGCATACTGCTCTCGTTGTGGAGTTTCGAGAACACGGGCGGCAGCGGCGTGATGCCCGCGACATTCGCCAGGTCACTGTAATAGTGCTCTTGCTCAGGACCCATCATGTGAAAGTGTCTTTTCTGCAGACCTCTCTCGGCGCGTCTCGCTGTTTCCTCCGCTTCGGAGCACAGCATATCCGCTTGGGCGGGAAATTGCCTCTCGCCGTGCCAATGTCGTAGGACGAATCGCACCTTGAAATTGCAAATAATCACGTTGCCATTATCACCATTGCTGGCACATAGTCACGCCGGATGCACGACAGTGACTTTCTAGCATTCTTTTCCCCGTCGCGCGCGACCGCCTTCCTTCCAGCCACGCTCAGAGACAATCTTATCCGCTCCGGATGCCCCACGGGGGCTTGGAATGTCGCGTGTCTAAAGTGGATTGCACGCGGCCTTTGTACGTCTGACATATTTCAAAATATGAGACTTGTTGTTCTTTTTAGCTGAACTTCTTGCACGAAGGGGATTCATCTTTTTCCTTCTTTTTTCTTCATATTAGAGAAGAAAAGAGAAAGGATCAACAATACAAGATCAGTTAAAAGAATTAAATCTATGAAGAGCATCAATTTGAAACATGAGACGCGATATATATATATATATATATATATATATATATATATATATATATATATATATATAGTATAGTACTACTAATTAATTAAATTTAAAATTTTAAAATTTTAAAAACTTTTTAAAATTTTAAAATTTTTTAAA
>NW_012130122.1:309165-315669 GCF_000143395.1 Atta cephalotes | reverse complement strand
TCGTCTTATTTTTATTCGTATAGTACTACGTATACTTACGTATAATAGTATAGTACTATACTAGTATACTATATATATATATATATATATATATATATATATATTGAGTCGTCTGGAAAAGTTCGTGCCGCAAAAGATTTAAATTTAATAAATAAATTAAAAATTTTTTTCTTCTGCGTTTCAATTTTCCTTCAAAATCGGCACGAACTTTCCGGACAACCCAATATATATATATATATGGTAAAATATGGGACATTGTTGGTTCAAAGTAAATTAATCAAAGAAGAAATGCATAAGTGACGCAATAATATTTTGAATTTTAGGGAGATGATTAGCAAAATCAAGTTTTATACCTGCAAATCGAACATATTAAAGGCGCAAACGTAGAACGGAAGACCAATCAATGCCAAAGTAGGGTTCTTTATAGACACCAGATGTTTCCAAAGGTGCGTGACCATGTTGGAATCCACTCGGACTCCACAGGACTCGGCGAGAAAGGGGAAGCTGTACTTGTAACCTTTTGAGGTTGAAGAGAATGAGTGTTATTTTAATTGTTAGAATGAGACAATATCCATAATATTTATCATAAGGATGGGAGAAATTCTACCTGTACAATAGAAGATGACATCAATCTGCTCCTTCGTCCCGTCCGCAAAAACCGCCTCGCGTTCCGTCAATTCCACTACATCACCTTTCTGTAGAAGAAACCGTCACGGTCGCTTAAAAAGTAGCTTTGCGATTGTGCCTTATAAGTATATTTGACTTTGAAAAAAGTATCTCTGCGAAAAAAGTATCTCTGTGATTTTACTTTGGATTCGCGCTTTTACCTGCACGACATTCTCGGGAAACACAGTGTCGATGGTCTCAGTCAGGTGATGACTCAAAATCACGCGATTCGCATTCTTGGATATCTCCAACGTCAAATCCATACCTACTCGAAACAGAAAAATGTTACGTTTTAATCATCGCAAGAATAACTTAAGAATAATTCTAAGATTTTTTGTATGTCGTTCCTACTTCTAAAAATAAGTATCCAAAAAACGTTCTTTTATAACGTAAACTTTTATAACGTAGCGAAATTTTAAGAAAACTAGAAGGAAAAGATTAAAGTCATAGAAGGAAAATGTTAATAATCGCTGGCATTGCGAAAAAAAAGTATCTCGTTCAAAAAAATAAATAATTTCGCGTGTACGTTGTATGTACCGGAAGGACCAGCTCCCATGACAACGATTTTCTTGCCGTTGAAGAAGTCGGGAACCCTGTAATCGTGGCTGTGTATCTGCTTGCCCGTAAAGATGTTCTGGCCAGGTACGTTCGGGATTATAGGTTCAAAGTAATGGCCATTGCACACCATGACTGCATCGAATGACTCGATCGCGACCGCGTCATTCTGCAAATCCTTGACCTTGACCGACCACTTCCGGTCCCCCGCGACCGGCTCCACTAGCTCTACATGATGGAGCAGCTGGAATGTATACGTCATAACAAGTCATGCTATTATTATCTCGTCATTATTATTGTATATTTATACATATTATATAAACTACCAATTTATATGATCTATAATATTAGTTAATATAACACGTATTATATATATTATTAGTTATACAATCCGCTATATTAATATTACCTTATAAATTAATAAAATAATATTATATTAATATATTATAATGATGTTACTAATAATAATAGTACTTAATGCATTCAAATTCATGTTTAATGATAATTCAAACGAAATACAGTCATGATATTTGATATAAGCACTTAACGTTGCTATATTCCTTTATCTATGCACTCACCCGAATGTAAGGACGTAGCTTAAAATGATCACAATATGTATTCAAGAAATCCAATATCTGCGTGCGCATCGGATAGCTCACGGGTCCTTCCGGTAACAGAAAATCTGGATAGCCCATTACCTCCTTCGGTAGATTAGCTCTAAAATATGTAAATTAATTCTAGATATCATTTAATTCTTATTAATGATATCGAATCATTTACAATGGATTTAAATGTTTGTAATACATATGCCAGGATGAAATTCATCGAGGGTTCATTTTTATGAAACAATGCAAAAAACTGACATCAAATTCAAGATTAAAATATTAATTGCAATTTAAATTTATACTTATTCTCTAGAGAGTACAAGATTGAGAAACCCTTACAGAAATCTAATTTAATACTGGCAAATTTAATATTTAAATATGAGTAATTGATCATTACATCTTCAAGTTAAATTTTTATGAGGGGAAAATGAAAGTTGGCTGCAAGGAATACGCGCCATACCTGAGACTCTTGTACATGCTAGTGTGAATCAGTAAACCGTATCTATCGAAACCAGTTTGCTCTCGATAAACCCAAGTCCCGCCGATTTGGTCTGTTTTTTCGTAACACACCACCTGATCGCCGTAAGTACCGGAAATACAGTGTCGGAGTGCAGCAAGTCCTGCAGCTCCTGCGCCGATTACGGCGATTTTCATGATTACGCAGTTGGTCGTTGGTCGTTTAAGCTTCGTAGAACACGAGGAATCCTCGTTGGCACTTTCAGCTATATCGGCAAGCTATTTCGTAGTTAATGAAATACAATTATGGCATAATATTCATTTTGTAATACATGGATATCTTAAACCTACCGCACTTTGCTTCTATATTCTATATTTCTTGATCGAAACAGAAGCAAATTTTCTCTGATAAGAATTGAAGGAATAATTGGAGCCTTTCAAAAGTCAAGATAAATTAATCATTTAAAATTAAATGCGGAGAAAATTATATATAATCATATGCCAATTAAAATTGAGAAATTTAAAAAGTAAAATTAATAAGCTTTTTTCTGAGAGACACAATTAATATTCATTGCTGTTTATATTTTTATAGAAAAAAAAATAATTGAACATGTAAACAGGATTATCGTTTTTTATCTATAATTAGATTACAACATAATCATCGTACAACATAAACATCGTTACATCTTTGCAATAACGATAACGAATTACTTTTATAGTATTACTTTTATAACAATAAAATTTAGTTTTTTTTATCTTTATGTATTCTATTATGTATATATCTATTTATGTATATCTATTCAATAGATATTATATTATTTTTTATTAGATAAAAATATAATATTTATTTGATAAAAAATTTACATTTGCAAATTAAAATATAAATTTCTAAAGATAAGTATATTAAAAAATATTAAGCATTATGCAAGATTTATTAAGTTTAATATAAAGAAGAGTTTGCTATATAGATTAACTTAAAATTTTAATATTAATATTTAATATTGATTTATTAGTAAATAATGCAATTTTTTTAATCCAACATATTTTACCTCAACATTATAAAAAGCAATGAAAAAAATAACGAATCATCACTTTCTAAATATGGCAATAATGAGTTATTTCTTAAAAATAGTAACGAGTAATAAACATTATTTTTATAAAATTAATGTTCCCAACCTGAATATATAATATAAGCTAACAGTAATTAAATGTATTCTGACCAAGAATGATAAGAGTTATCGATTTGTTTGAATTTACGAGGAGCCACTATCTTCTACATATTTATTTCAATTGGAATATTAATCGCAATCATAAAATATTGATATCGCAGTATTTGACGAGACATTTTTTATAAATTGCGATTAAACTTATACAGAGTGTCTAGAAATAATTGTATCACTTCTTAGACAGATAAAATTAAACTGAATAGAAAAGTTTTCTGCTGTTTTGCGATTTTCTTAATAATTAATGAAAGATTAATAAAAGATCTGTGAATGAAAGCGTGCATCCGCTTATATAACTTTTTCTGTTCAAATTACAAATCGATGGCGATTATTTATGGTTTCAAGCGAACTGGCTAGATTTGTGAAAGGTATAGATTCAATCAAAAGTCAAACACCTTTCTTCTATGCACTTTTATCACATATTAGAGTTAAAATATTCATATATTTTCTCAATTTAAATTTACCAAAGTCAGAATACTTTTCACTTTTAATGTCGCGTCGATTGAATCTTGAAGATATGAATTAAGTTCTAAAGACAACTAGCTTATGTTAAACATAATATATGTGCAAATAGAAGGCGCATGACGAAATTTGATACAACATATATACATTGTGATGTTTATCATTACGAAATTAAGATAAAGTTTTGATAAAGTATAATCCAGTACAGATAGTAACTCACCAATAGAAAAACACAAAGTGCTTGTACCAAAAGCGAGATCCAGTAGAAGAATGCAAGATACGTATGTCACAGGCGAAGTGAAAATCAAAATGACCAAGTGGTATAAATCATTAAAGAGAGGGAAATACGAGGCTGATACCGATAAGGTCATGTCCAACGTATTTACCAAATAAATGCGAAGACCTTCAATCTTGTTCACATACACATTTCACTATCCCTAAATGCAGCACAATATTCGATGTCAGTTTCAATTTTAAAAAATCGTTTATTCCTCAAAGATCTGCGATGTTTATAAAGAGGAAATATCAAAAAGAGGAAAGAATAACTAATTAAAATATATTAAATATATAATATAAAAAAGATGCTTACTTTACAGTAAAATATATACTTTTTATTATTTAAAATATTTATATTATTACAGTTTATTAAATATATCCTCTTATAATTAAATATAATCATAGACTTATGATTGTACAATCGTTTATCAAGTACAAATGGCAGAGATTGCAATATATTGTTGGAATTTCGCAAGTATATTTGACGTTTCTTTTTGTTAAATATGATGACTTGTTAAGGACTTGAAAGATCTCCTTAGCAACTATAAAGATGACAATTATATAATGTTTCATCTGTAGAATTATACAACGTATACAGTGGAATAAATACACTGTTAAAAATATCATAAAATTTAATGTAACTTTTAAGTTACACAAATTAAATTAATTTCATGACATTACATTAATGTATTTGTACTGAAAATATATTTGTGTATATTGTACATAAAATTTTTACATTTCATAATTTCAAAATTTCATGAAATTTAATATATTTTTCACAAAAATTTTATGTGGATTTACATAAAATTTAATACATAGTCATTACATTTAAGATGAATATAACTTAGTTTTCAGTTAAATCATTCAGTATTTTTCAGTTAAATCATTCAGTATTTTTTCAGTTATCTCATAATCACGAGCTTCTGTTCTTCTCATTACGAAATTTCTAACAAATTAGAATTAGTTTTATGTATACAATTAATATGCATAGTTTTATATATAGAATTAATAAATTTTACATATAAAATTAGTGTATATAGTCAAATAAACCATTTTATAGTAATAATTATAAAAATGACTATGTATATAGTCAAATAAATCATTTTAGTAATAATAACTATAAAAAAATTATTAAGTATGCACATTAATTCATATAAAATTTATATAGTTGTCACCTTTAACTGCTATGCCTTTTTTCTGAATATATCATATTATTTATAAAGATCTGCTTGTCAATGTTTTCTTTCCGATTCCCACTTATTTTTATACAACATGTACAATTGCATCGCTGCCCTCGCGTCTTCCACGGAACTGTGTTCACCTACTTGTATCTCTCTACCTAATAATTCGTACGCGAGCTTTTTTAGACTGGGAGTGTTTCCTTTCGATACTTGACGGAAAGGTTTGTATCTCGAAGTATCACGCCAATATCTTCTAGGATGTGACAGGTACAGTACATTGAGATCGTGCTTTAATGCGTGGCCCACTAAAATACGACCCTTCAATATATCTGCTACTTCCTTCTGCACAATATTGAAGCTTTCTCCATCTTGCAAATGCTCTGGTCGAACGCCACTGATCGCCGTTCGATAATCCACGACCTTTTCTCTTGGTTTAACGTACTTGTCATATATGCAATCACCATATTTATTTACAATTGATACTCGAGCTATTATACTCTCCGTACCATCGCCAATTCCAACCATTTCGCAGTCCATGGCGAGCTGCTTTGTCAAAGTCTTCTCTTTTTTTACAACATCTTCCTTACTGTTTTGCTCCAGTGAATCCTGCACTTGGCACAGATATTTGTCAAGAAATATAACTCACTAATCAATAAAATTTATATTCAAAATACTATAAATATATTTACCATATGAACTGGTGTGGTGTATACTTTTTTAAACTTTGGACATCTGTGATTCTGTGATACAGTTTTTTCTCTAGTGCTTTCTTCTGTCTTCGTCTTACAAAACAAATTTTTGTATATCTCCCAATTGCATCCAGATACCTTACGTTCAGTGCTTGGAACCAACTGTCTTGTCGCTTTGTTCCTCTTTTTCTTGTCTGTGCTGGTTAATACATTATCCATTCTTGAAAAAGAAAGGAATTATTTCTTTAATAATTGAAATTCAAATACAACAGATTTCATAATAATCAATAAAGTAAAATAAGGGCTGTGAGCCACACAAACCTCACAAATCTTATTTTATTTTATTCCATTATTTCTTTCTTGTTATTTTCTTCTTTAATAAACTTTAATA
>NW_012130122.1:288621-308420 GCF_000143395.1 Atta cephalotes | reverse complement strand
ATAATATCTCGAATCTCTTATCATAATGCTTGTAGATAACAAAGTGTATAAATATAACAAAAAATCGCAAAATAGACAGAAAATTATTTTAAAATATTATTAACAATATTATTAATAATAAAAATAATTTATTACTTTGTTTATTAACGTATTTTGAAATCGTAACTTACTCGATCTTATAAATATAGCTCGAAATAAATATAGCACATTCCAACGTTTATCTTGAAATCTCGAGAACAGAACTGAACAGAACTGTACATTTGTAACCTAACTTAGCAAAATACTCAACTATGATTGGTTGATGCAATTATCAATGAATTATCAGTTGGTATTGGCAGATTTCCTAACCTTTTAAAACGTGACTTTAAAATGCTTTACATCATTGCGCACTCTTTATCGAATCTTTATAAATATTATTCTGCAATCGCGGTAATGACAAATTAAAAAATTCTTACCTGACTAGCATCCAAACAACAAAACATAGAAAGATTATTGTAAACATTTCACCTTGGCCAACAACGCCAGGTGCAAATATTTTCTCGAGGAATATCTTTCAGTAACTTCCGGAAATACTCCGAAAAAACATTCATCAATTGTTTGGAGGGAGAACAGACTTTGACAATTAGTGAACGATAATTTAAACGTAGTATAAGCCAATATTCATAGAGGTTTCTTATATTTTAAAACCGTCTTAAGTGCAATCAAAATGTCACAGCCAATCGCAAAGACATATTATTATAGCATCTTAGGACATTACGATTTTAAAAAAAGAATTGACTAAACATTTTTAACAATTTGTATTAAATTTAATACAATTCACGTATTCTAATTAAACGATTCACTTAAATTGTTGTGATAATTTAACATGAATATATAAGTTAGAAAATAACACAAATATGTAAAAAAATTAATATAAAAATAAATATGTAATACACAATTTGTAAGCAAACTGGAAGCACGTTTTTTAAAAATAAAATTAACATTGATGTCAAATTATATTTATATTTTATCTTAGAATTTATAGGTTTTAAAATGCTTTTTTATATTATATTTATGTATTTACACTTATATATAAATTGTTTATATATAAATTGTTATATATAAATTGTTATTTTGACATATCATACAAATGTTGAATACTTAATACAAAATAACATATAATCACATAATGTTACATCAACATTCAAATATGTTAAAAATTCAACACAAATAAGAGGATTTGAATGGATTGGATTTTATACAATTACAAAATGTTCTTTACTATTTATATATTTATATAATAAATACGCTTAAATGTTTTTGTAAAATGAAATTTAACATATTTAACATATTAACATTCATAGTTGTTGGAGAAAAAAGAAAGAAAGGCTTAAATGGGGAAATTATAAAAAAGCTCAAGAAGAAAGAATATTTTGAATATTTGCAAGTAATTCTTTGCATCTGTACTGTATTACACTTTCTGCACCTACAACAAGATAGAATATGCAACATTGGAAAAAGAGAGAAAGAGAGGAAAATTAAATGTACAGACAGTTCAGTCACAGAAAACAGACTTAAGATGTTTTCTGTATTTAATATAAAAAAATTGTATTATAATATATTGTATTATAATATAATAAAAATCAATGTTGTCACTATGATAATATTAAATTAATTTTCTAAAATATTTATTTTTACAAATGACAATAATAATAAAAGGTGTAGGTGTAGGTAGAAGCGTGGAATGTAAATGAGGCCGCTACACCAGTACAACCGCCTAGCCAATTCATGAAATCGAATATTTAGTACGCACATTCCGAGGAGTTGTACTGTGAAATTTCGAGTTTTTCCTCTTTTTTCTAGACAATTGACATCATGGACGATGAGTGCAACACGACGATCAAGGATACATTCCAGGAACCACGAAAAAGGTTTTGGCTGGTGAGTACATCGATTTGTTCTTCAGTATTCCGAGCGAAACGACGCCTCTCGCAACCGGCTGTAAGTGTAACCGACATTCGAATATCAATGTCATTAATGTCAGCGGGACAGCGTGTTTTCTTCTTCAATTTTTCAATCGTCACGATTAGCATGACATCGGTGTCACATACATATACATCGCAGTACAGGTGTTTATTACAGTTTTACTCGAATTATCAGACGATAATGAAATTGTTGCTGTCATTGATGTTACACTTGACGTTTAAATGCTAAAATATTCTGCTACAGAGACCGAGAAAACGGCTGAAGAGCGATGCGATAAGCGTCAGCTCGATGGACATATCCATGGATTCTGACATGGGTAAGAAGAAGAAACGTCGTAGAATCACGGAGGTTGCCAGCAGCATATTTTCCTCCTCTACATCGAGTAAATCGGGAAACACTTTACATAGATCCTTCACGATTCAGCCAAACTCCTCGGACCTGTCTATCGTTGAGGATGAAGCAGACACGAGAACGTTACGTAAAAAGTAATTGCTTAAGAGTGAAACTTAGGTGAATTCAGTCACTCTGGATAGTGTTAGTTCAGATAAAGGTTGCTTTATCTGAAGTATCTGAATGCAGTGGCATAATATAATCAACTTTGACAATAAAGTAATATATTTATTGAATTGAAACTAATATTGGTAGCTTTCATGAACTGCAAAATTCAAACAACTTGGTTAAAATGAAATTTAAATTTAAAAAAAGATTTTTATCTTTAAATTTCTACTTTCAAAAGGTTACTATGTTTTTTGAATTTCTGTGAATTTGATATATATAATTTTTACATATAGAAAACTAAGCTGACAAAATGGATAATTTTTTTCACTTTGTCGACTTATTATATGCTTTAAAAAACTTGTGAAAAATGTTTGATTTTCTAACATGAAAGTTTAAAGTTTCCCTAACAAAATCATTTTTTTTTAATGTTCTTAAAATTTTTATTACTGAGTTATCGCAGATTAAAAGGAGCACTTTGACTTTGCTCATAACTCCATTTAAAAAAAAATAGATTTTTAAAGCAGAAATTTTGCTCTATTAAATGATATAATTATCAAATTTAAAAAGACATGATACGAATGAAGTAGTGACATGATACATGTGTACATGATACAAATGAAGTAGTGCTACAAACTTTTATTCTAATCCAATATAATCTGTTAAATAACATATTTTTATTGAGAATTTAATCGTTCAAAATATCTATATGCTTTTACATTTAATATTATTTCATGTATAGTAGCTTTAAGTATGCACTAATCTAGTGTAGTGCATTTGACCGAATTCGCTATTAAATGTTTTGACTTATGAGAAAAATTCTCTTAAAATAAATGTCCTAATTTCAGATTGAATAATGTTTCCGAGAGCTGTAACAGTTTGACAATCAGGAGTTGGATGTCGGACATTGCACAGCCACGAGGCGACGAGCGATTGAACAACATATTAAATCGAAGTGAGATCAGACGGCAAGAGGCCATTTATGAGTTATACTGCGGCGAAAATGTATTATTAAATGAGCTCTATATGCTAAGAAACTATTACTATGAACCAATGTCAGCCACTGAAATATTTACACCCGAAGAGTTATCTACGCTTTTTGGCGATCTCATAAATCTCATTGAAATACACAGTAACTTGAAAGATGAATTGTTCAAATTACGGGATAGATACGGATTTACAAAGACTGTAGGACCGACGCTATTAAATTGGGTTAGTTAATTTTCTTTTATCAATACATTTCACTGTACGTCATCAATCAATCAACACTGGCTCTATAATATTAGATCTTAGTTTATTCTAAAGACTCGATCTTCTTCTTGAATATTTATAACAATAATGGCTGTTTCCAATAGACTAAATTTAATTAATTTATTCTTCACTTTTTCTAATTCTTGGAAAGATTAAATTAAAGTTAAACTACATTAATAGAAATGGGCATAAATTTTTTAACGTGATTAGCCATTTGCACAATTGCTAATTAGAAAGGTTAAATTTCTACCAAGATCTCCTTTTCTATACTTAATTTACATAGATTACGGAATGAAAGATCAAACACCCGAGAATCATCAATTACAAGTCCGTCATTCTCATAGAGACATGACATACACAATATCCCATTGTGCATCATGTATGACATTAATTTCATTCTGTTCACAGTTGTCAACATTAAAGAAACCATATTTGGAAAGGTGCAGAACATTAGTTTGGGCGAGGCATTTATTGGAAGAGAAGAGATTTACCAATAAGAGGTTTCAGTCGTTTTTAAAGAAGCGTCTAGAATCACCACATTCCGTCGACCTATGGACCTATTTGGATGTGCCACGTTCAAGGATCGTGAAATATCCACTGTTAATAAAGGAGATCTTAAAATATACGCCTGCTGCTGACGCAGATCATTTGCCATTGAAAGAGGCGAGTAACATATTCTCCGACTTGCTGAAGAATATCGATTTTATCATGGGCAATGCCGAGTGCAAGCTTGCTCAATCAAAAATAAACGCGAAGATTGAACACGATCCTGAAAAATGCATTGCCAACGCCACAGAGTTGATTACAGAGGGTCAGCTTAAGGATACACGTGGGATAGTAAGTTTAATTTCAATTTCAATACAAGAGATAACGCATATATAAATTTTATTTCAATAGATTTTTTTGACACAATTATCATATGTTTGCAGAAATATCATTGTTTTCTTTTCGACACTTGTTTTGTGATAACTCGCCCTACACGGCGCGTTAACAAAAAGTACAACGCATCATTTCCTATCATACCCAAGGAACAGATGTGTGTGCAAGTGGAAGATAAAAATATTGCAGAAATTTGCTTTAAGATCGGAGAATTTTCTTTTATAATGGAAGATGGGCACAAAAAAAGACACTGGGTTGATTCATTCAACAAGATACACTCTAGAATATGCATTCCAGAAGATAAAGTATTCAATACTGACGACAAGGAAAACTTGTTGGACAACACAGAGTTAACAAAGTCAAATAATTGTGTCGCGAGAACGTCGATATCCAGGAGAACTTCCACAAGCAGTATAAATGACAATCTATTTTCTTTTTCCATAAGGAAGAGTTTACTCAAGCAAAAACGCAACAGTATTGGTTATATATAGTGAAAACTTTCGGCAGTTTTTATCTTTTCAATAAGAAGAATTGATGCATTGTACAAAAATGATAAAATGGTTCCGATCAATTAGTACAAAAATGATAAATTAATATATACGATAATTACATATTTTTATCTACGTTGCAATCTTTCAAGTGATTTACACTTAAAAATTATCAATAACTAAAAATTTTTTAAATAATATATTACACATTTCAACATAACAGCGATATAAATTTAGAAAGATTGAATTTATTTAGAAAGATTGAATATACTCGTATTTATACGTAAATAACAGGAAGCAGTAACACTATTACATTTACAATCTGCAATCTTACGCTAACATGAATTAATTTATACGTCATAGAAGTTGATTTTAGCTTCAGGATTTAATCCGCATTAATACTTATATAATATTAAGGAAGAACTTACACGTGTGTGTATACATACCATGCTAAATAAAGCATGGTTTAAAAATAATGTAATATATGTGTACAAATGTTATCATCTATCTCAAAATATTCACGTGAAATCAGTCTTTTATATTTATATAGTTATATGCGTTCATTTTGTATTAGCATATATTTAAATGGTAGATGGGATATATACACATTTTTTGCAATAAATTAACAAAACGTGAAGTGGCTTTAATTTATATTAATAGATGTCTATTTATAAAAATTTTAATCGATTTATCGAACTCTTAAAAAAATGTAAAAAACGCGATGGATACTTAGCAAATTCAAACATTGTATACTTAATAGAAGCGAAGAAATATAAGTCATCTTTTTAAAAAACTTGATCTAAATTTTCTTAAAATTGATATTTAACATTTTAAATTTGGAAATTTAATCACATCATTAATCTTCGTTTAATCTTCTTTTATTGGACGAGGAAATTTTATGGCTTGGTAGGCTTCATCGAGTTTCCGTCGGGATAACGTTTTTTAAAGGCCTTAATAAGTTGCGGATCAATTAGATGAACACCATCCACCTGGTTGCCCAACGTAATCCAGTTGGGCTGTACATTATGCGGCCGACCAAACAATTCAATTTTTCTAGTACCGGGACTCATTCGCTCTATGATGCCATAGATCTCGTCAGGTTTGTGGCTAGTAGCTCGAACCTCAGCGACAATCACATCACTATCCAATCCTCGATTAATACGAGGATTACCCTTCATGCCGACCAGACAATGTTCCTTGCCATGATTTAGCCAATGACCTGTCCTACCAGTCCGTATTATCCTTTGCAATTGATTGGTCTTCACCCAGATGATTTCGTCAACCCTCTCATAACCCCATAACTGCAGACATTCTCTTCCCAGCTCCATAGCTCTGCCAGTCACCCAAAGAAACAAGAGTCCTTCATCCTGAAGTGCTGGAATTCCCAATTGTCTCATCTCATCGTCTGACATAGTGCCATAAGGTAACTCCATATGAATGTCCCATGGTGGATCAGCCATGATCACAGCAAACTTGCCAAGAACAGTCATGTCGAGGTAACGCAAATCACACTGGATCCACTGTGGTGGATACAGAGTCAATTCGCTACCTACGTTGCTACTACTATTGCTACCATTTTTGCTATCTAGATTCAACGTCTTGTTAGATGTGGTATTGCTCGGACTATCGGAGTCATTGATTTCTTTTAGTTGTGCCGTAGGACCATCTACCTCATAATGAACATATCTGTACAAAATAAAAAAAATTGATATCTTTAAATCTTTTTTAGTTTAAGGTACAATTTCGCTGCATGAAACTGCATCTTTAAAAGTAGAAAAAGTCAAAGTTATATGAATATGTATGATTTATCTAGAATATATATCTTTTGAATTAACGAGTTACAATTAACTATATCAAGAAACGAATTTAACTATACATTGATAAATAATAGTATTTTTCACACTCTTACTTGCACGTGTCCATGTGGAAGCAGGTATTGAGAAAACTACAGTCTCCTAAAGATTCATCTGTGTGACTCTGTATGATTTTTTTAAAATGCAGCTTTTTACATTTTTCTGTGAATCCCGGACCACCATTCAATTTTATACAGTCTACTTTTGTACCATGTGGACAGAATTCCATGACTTGAGCTCCTCCCTGAGAGCGAAATCGTTCTGCCAGTGATTTTTCTTTGGAAGTCTGCTTTGACAGCAGATCCAGGATCTGTTCACCGACCTTCTTACTCTCCTTTTCTCTAATCGTCGGCATTGAAATTAGAGACATGATATCCTCGGTATTTTTCTTGTCAACTTTCGCTTGTTTCTCTGGAGGCACATGATCATTTAATTCAGACATAGACATTTCTATGCTTTCGGCATTTTCTGTGTCATCAGACTGAGACTGACACGACGATTGGGATTCTGTTACGGACAACACTGTATATCCAAATACTCCATTCTCTGTAACTTCTTTGATCCTAAAAATGTGCATAAAGTATTTTTTATATTAAATGTATCATATACTAACAAAATGGTATCGCAAGATGTTATGTGAGTCTCACTATACTAACTTAACTATATCTTGTGCAGCCAGTTTCTCCAGAATCTTATGGATATCTGAAGAAGATACATCGGCATTAAGATTTTTACGTAGCTGATCTATTAAGTCTGCAGATGTTATCGGTAGATTAGGTAAGGATTCGTGTAAGATACAAAGTACATCTCTTTCATATTCGCTGTGATCCGAACGTGAAGATGCATTAGAATCTGTGACAGGGACATACTAGTTCCATTAAAGTTGAATAAATTCTTTCTCACCACACATAACAGATGTTAATAGTAATATAATCGTAAAATTATATACTTATTACCAGGACACGCCGACTCTGCTGTCAGAGTGGAAGAAGCCGGCGTGGAAGTGAGGGTATACAATTCATGTCTCTCACGTTTTCTTTTCTGTAGTTTCTCACGATAACTGTTTCTCTTTATCTTAATCGCTTGTATCTCTTCAAAAGCGTCCGACATGGCTCGAGAAGATAGTGCGTAAAAATATAATTTTTGATATACGAAAAAAACGGCTGCAGTCCGAACGTTCCACGCTTAAAAAATCATTTCATCCTTGTTGTTTGTCAAATATTAAACGAAGACAAACGATGCTCATGAACGTGTCAACATGAATTGGACTACGGCCAAAGTAATAATTGAGTTAAGCTACCTTATGTCCGGTATTGATAAAATTAGGCTCATTCGATACGTTTTTGTATGAAATGACCGAATCTATGTCCGATATTGATAAAATTAGGCTCATTCGCTACGTTTTTGGATGAAATGACCGAATCTGGTAGAAAAAACTTTCGCTCTGACTCGCGAACCGAGATATTAATCGTTAAAGTTGACGACTATAGGTTAGTAAATCTCTATTATATTGACAAAAAGCAGCGACAAAAGCGATACGAGCTCAAGCATGCTTTATGACAACATGCGCATGCGTTGTCACGAAATGCGCACGAAATGATGTTTGAATATGTTTTCTTGGAAATAAAATAATATTTTTAAATAATACTTTTATGTCCATATTCATAGCCGAGCATTACATTTAAGGCTTCCTTTATAATTAGTATGTACACATACTTATTCGTATAAACATACAAATAAATATAGGCTTTGACTATAGAAACCTAGACTGCTAATAAGTACGCTGCATCGTTATATTTTTCGTACATGTCCGCAAAAATGCTATATATTTGTATATTTTCATCATATATAGCAAATTTTGAATAATAATTTTTATCGCTGTCGCATAGTTTTTTAAAACTAACTGAGCTTTTGATGGCAATATTTTCGCTTTCATGTATTTGCATTTTCTCAAATTTCTCATTTAATTTGATTGCAGATGATGTGCTTTTCTAAAAAAAAATAAAATAATTTGATGTTGATATCATTGCGTTTAGAATTATTTCATAATTTTTTCAATTGATTTATTATAAATCTTTTAGATTCAAAAATATTTAATACAAATGTATAAATTGTATAATTCTAATAACAATAGATGTATTTTATTAAGAGTGTGAGCGTGGCATAACAGACAATGCATTGGTCTATCATGCTAGAGATCTCGCCTGTACTGAAAAATAATTTTATAAAAAAAAAGAAAGATGTACGAGTATACGTATATACCCAGCAAACGATTGAAATGAATTGAAATGGATTCAAATTTTCAAAAATATGATATTGATGTATCATATTATCCTTGTTTAACACTCTGTGCTAAACAAAGATAACATGATACATTATGTGCATTATGTGTGCAACAGAACGCAGCCTTGTCGACTATTTTAATCCATTCTCGTTTGCTGGATATATTTATTCTCAACTTTACATCCATATATTCGTAAATAACATTTATGTTTTATGTTTATTTACGAGAATGGATTAAAATGGATTGAAATTTTTTTCTATCCGAATACGTATTTTAAATAATGAATACTTTTTTTGGATTTAATTGGATTTAATTGGATTCAATTAGATTCAATTAGATTCAACTGGATGCAATTGGATTGAAAAACTGCATTTCCTATTCAAAAATTTTGAATTAAATAGTATTCACAATTGTGCACAGAAAAAGCTAATATTATTTTTAGATTGAAAGGCATAGAGATATGCTCCATGCAATTTCTATAAATGAATAAAAAATGCATTCAGGATTGAAAAACATTCATTTTAACATTCGTAAATCAATATTTCTGAAAATCTGAATCCATTTCAATTCATTTCAATCCATTCTCGTTTGCTGGATATATTATTGGATACTAATGATATCCGATTATCCGATCGGATAATAAAAAGTATTAAATAATATTGAATATTCGATACACCCCTATTTCATATTCCAACTATTCGTGATTGTTCGGATATTGTCGGAAACGTTCGGAATGATGATTGTTTTCATCGTTTTTCATTATCCGTCGTTACGCAGTCGAATTTCTTTCAGGAATTTTTTCAGTAACGCGATTTAGGAAGCTTCAATACTGAAAAAAATTGATATTGTGATAAAAAAATTAATGATATTGTACATGCGAGTGTTGAAGAAGTAAATATTAACTTGTAAAGGGATTATAACCTAAAAATTCAACGTACGTATATGATAAGAATATAATAATACAACATAATTATACTTTTGATTAAAAATTATTCATTTTTATATATCCATTTGATGTTTCATTTATTCAATTATTTTCAAACAGGCATTTAGTTTTTCGTTGTTCTAATGAAAAAATACATGTAGGAAAACTGAGCAAGTAAAAATCAATTTAAAAAAGGAAGACAATTTATGTAATCCTTTTTTATATGTAATAATAAAATTCATCTTTATATATTTATTATTCATTATATGTAATTATTTTTAGATCATTTGCAATGTTTTTTTTACTTTGATGAAAAGATTTATGATATTGCACAAAAGAGTGCTAAACAAGAAATCTTTTTGAGAAAGGATTACGACTCAAGCTTAAGGTACATACATAATATAACTTTGTTTTTAATGTAAAAATAATTTATTTTTATATACTCATGATACAATACACAATTATTTTCAGGTATTTGTGTAGTTTTATTCTAAATAAGGAATCAATCTTTGTATTTCAACATGGTTTGCGAGAAATGTGAAAAGAAATTAGGCAAAGTTATTACTCCGGATCCCTGGAAAACAGGTGCAAGGAACACAACGGAAAGCGGAGGACGTAAAGTTGGAGAGAATAAAGCTCTTTCTGCAGGAAAGGCACGATTCAATCCATACACCACGAAATTTGAGATCTGTAGAATATGTAGGCAAAAAGTTCATCAGGTGGGATCCCATTATTGTCAGTCCTGTGCATATAAGAAAGCTATATGCTCTATGTGTGGTAAAAAACTCATGAGTACAAAGAATTATAAGCAGTCTGCTACATAATAATTTTGTATTTAAAGAATTAATTTCAATGTAAAGTTTAATATTTAAATTTATATTCACATATCTGTTATCCATATTAAAATTACATATTTTCTGAATTTTTATGTTGCAGTATTCAGACTATTAATGTACAATAGTATCCTTCGCTCTTAGATTATCCAAAAATTTAATCTTCTCCCTTAGTGACATAACGATTCTATCTGTTCGCTTGTGCCTTTCTTTCTATATACAACATCTGATACTCTTCATCTCTATCTTCGTTCATTCTCAATTTTTAATTTATTTCTGTTTTTGTTATTTATATTATTTTTTAACAATTATTCCTTTTCTAATTTAATTAGGGATGAAACTATTCAGATGGATTCCTTTATTTTCTAAAGCATCTTGATAATGTTGTCTAATTTATGTATAGTTAATTAAGATTCAATATCATATAATGTGATAGATTTTTTGATAAATTATAGCGGATTTATTTGTATCTTCTTTTTGTTTATCCTGAGTAGTGTTGACATTCCACAAATAACAAAGAAAATTCTCTTTATATAAATGTATTTAAATAATGTATTATTAAATAAATGTATTTAATTTTTTATACGATAGTTTATATATAACATAAATAATTACTATAAAAGAAAAAAATAATTAAGAACAGGGTGCACATAAAAAATTGATGCGTATATATATATATATATATATATTTAATAATAAAATGTTTACACATATACATACTATGTTTTTTAATAGTTTATCTCATGAGACCTGTACAGGCGCACATAATACAAATTATTAATACATATATTATATAAAATACAAAGTAATATTTTATTATATAAAACAAAGTAATATAAAATATGATATTGACAATATAATGCAGCTGTAAAACTGCTCTATCAATTTCTTTTTACAGCGAAACTATTCGGTGTAAATTAGAGGAGATCGACTTATTTTGTTCGGTTTATTCTACTGATACTCTTAACGATAGTGTACAGATTTTATATTTTTATGATAAAAAAAACTGCGCAACGATAAAAATTACATTATATAAAAATTACAGAATAGAGCCTCGGGATTTGCTAAGCAAATTCCAGCTAAACTGTCATTTGAATTTTGAGTAGCAAAAATATATCTTATGAGTTCCCAATTTATATTTTAAATGATATCTTACATATATGTGTCTTCTTTATCAACAAAGTTTGATTAATTTAGATGTCGCGTTATATTCACGATGCAACTAAATAAGATGTAACCACTGACGAGTATAACACTATTAAAAACCGATATCCTTACGGGAATTTGCAGTCCTTATTAAGATTGAAGTGACTAAAAGTAAAAACTGATATTATTGTACTAATTTTATGATTTATTAGTTTTGTAGACGTGTTAATCGGTGTATATGCATTTAAAAATCAATAATACTCAATTTTTCTTTAAAATTGTGATTTTTAGTGTTTGATTCATCAATCAAATCAAAGTTTGATTATCAATAGAGGGATGATAACTGCAGAGAAAAAAATTGTAATTTTTTGGTAATATATACTCAGCAAACGAAAATGGATTGAAATGAATTGAAATGGATTCAGATTTTCAGAAATATTGATTCACGAATGTTAAAAATGTTTTTCAATCCTGAATGCATTTTTATTCATTTATTTAGGAATTGCATGGAGCATATCTATGCCTTTCAATCTAAAAATAATATTAGCTTTTCTATACACACACAACACATTGTGAATACTGTTTAATTCAAAATTTTGAATAGGAAATGTAGTTTTTCAATCCAATTGCATCTAGTTGAATCTAATTGAATCCAATTGGATCCAATTAAATCCAAAAAAAAATTTTCGCTATTTAAAATATTTGGATTGAAAAAATTTTAATCCATTTTAATTCATTCTCGTTTATTGGATAACTTTAAAAGTGTGTATATTTATTTTTGAAACATATTATAGCTTTACAAGTATGCATATTTATTTATGGAGCATTTATGTAATAAAAAAATCATGAATTTAATAATGTATTAATCAATTTATATTAATAGCAAATTGATTGATCAATTGTCGATAATGTCTGTGTTCTTCAATTATCTCTTGGGGTCCTTTTTATATCGTCAAAAATTTACCCAGGATTGACAGTTTTTAATATAGTATCTCATCGGATACTATGATTCATCATTCTATAAAACGATAATAATCATTTAACTAAAATCGTTTTTTTTTTAATTGAAAATTACAATTGAAAAAAAAGTGTTCGTACTTAGCTCCGGTCTTCTCTACCTATTAGATTTGATTAAATTATGAGGTTTATATATTTTTAACATGATGCGAAGTATTCTAAAAGCGCGATATAATCGTAAGGAACAAAACCAATCCTTATCTCTTTACAAGAATCTATCACATAAAAAAATATATTTTTACAATATTGGTATGTCTAAAAATATACATTTTATTCATTAAAACTTTATACATTTGTTACTAACAAATTATAGACAATAGCATATGTTACCAACATGTTAATCTTGAAATAAATTATATTACATAATTATATTTAAAGTACACAGAAAGACTCGATGAACGACTAACTTGCATCAGTTAACAATAACATTTCTAATACGATAGTACTAGATTCGCATACAGTGAAACATTTGTATCTTCAATGTCAATTGCGCGCTATAGTAAATCTAATATATTTTAGAATTTCTGTTGTCTTTTCAGAGAATATCGAACAAAAAAAGATGTGATATCAAACAAATATTCTAATTACATAACAAAAAAAACGCTCTTTTTTACATAAACTATTGAAATTAAGATTTTCAAAGTGTCCAATATTTGTTTGAACATTGACATTTGAAAAGAATAATACAATTATGCGAAATATTTTATTAATTAGCATTTACTTTGTATTTCACAAGGACGATATTAACGGACGATAATACGCGTAAATAATTAGACGTAAAATTATGATTATAGCTACGCAAATGTTAGTACATTAATAAACAAAGTTATTACAAAGTCCTAGATTTACACATTATTTCGCTTACATGCTACGCGATCTATTGTTACACGGTCTATTATTTGATTACAAATGTCTTGTCTATGAAATTATTTGTATTTCATAATAAACGTATAGGACATATAAGATACTTTTATTTAAAATAAAATATTCATCAGACTGCAAACATTAAGATAAAAATAAAATTGGTGATTTTTAATCTTCTCTTCTGGAAATATTTTTAAGAATTGAAAAAATACTGCGTTTTCACTATACATTTAGCATTAAATGTGACTATCTCATTTTGAATCATTTGATATATGCACAATATAAAAGTGATTCAACTTAGAAAAATGGAATAACCACATTTAGCATTAATGTGTGACGAAGTATGCACAATTAAAAAATAAAAGAAGAGAAGACTATTAAGTATACATAAAATATATACAAAATTATTGCCAGTTTTTAGAATTACGTATTTTCTCATTATATCTATCTCATTATATTCTGTAAGCACAAATTGTAATGATATTAAAAATTATTTTGATTAGAAAGAATAAAAATTAGTGAAAAATGCATGATCTTTTATAAAATGCGCTAAGTTTGCTGCTAGCTGTCACATTAAAACACTGGCCTTACATTTATGTACGACACAATTATTAGGGAAAAAGTATGCATATTTATCACGTTTATCGCTATTTTTTTATTCGTATGACAATAAATCGGACATAAACAGTAAATCTATAAATCTTACATTTGCAGTTCAATTCTACCTCAAGTAATTTCTTCTAATTACATAATTACTCTTTATGGCACGTAGTTTCTCAGCACTTTACTGATTATCTCGTATGATACATCTCGTATTTATTATTGGCATAATGGATGTCTTTTCAATTAATCCTTTGCACTATTTTTGCTAAAATTAATTTCAAAACATCAGGATTCACGCTAAAGTGCATGAGTTTCCAAGTGATCTGTATAAATAATATCTGTATAAATGATCTGACATAAATATATATGGAGCAACCTTATTATTTAAATTTCGGCGCACATTTATATTGATACATAAAAAATATCGATATTTGTATTCTAAGATACTAAATAAATTACATATAGAAAATTAGAAAACAAATTAAACGCAAATCGATAAGAATCAGAGAAACAACATACAAAGTTTCTAAAAAAATTGTGACTATAAGTTTTAATATCTTACATATATATTCGCATTTCAGACAAAGATATTTCTCCATCTGAAGGATAAAACTTCTCAGTAAAACCATTAATTTTTCTAGATGTACAGTGTATGTATTTTATAAGTTATGAAGTATCACTTAAAGAAATGCATCAACACATACGTGACATAAAGTTAATCATATTTTCTCCTTTTAGACTTATAGATATTCGCTTTTTGGATCATTTATTGAGGTTAAACTGAATTGAAGACTGGAAATGAAAATGGAGCCAAATGTCAAAAAAGAGCTAGAAAAATAATTTAAAAAATTGATATTATATGTAAAAATATTCATTTTAAGATTATTGTTACAACACTTAGTCTTGTTTGTTTTCGAAATCTGCTCGAATCAATTATCTTAGAAAGGACATTATCTCAAAGTTCTTGGTATAACATTCATACAATCTTGATTTAATGTAATATACAATCGCTTTTTTATTAAACGCTACAATCGTTCCTCGCCTTCACAAAGAAACTTCGCACGAAGAAATCTTTTTAAAATAAAATGTCTCTCTTAAGCTGAATAATACACAATTACTGATTACTGTTCGCGTTAAGTCGCGAACATTTTAATTCGTATCATCCCTGGATGAGAGCATGATGTTCGTCACGGACTGTGGTTGGCCAGAACCTGGTTTCCAGCGATTCTGCTCCTTGTCAGACCTGAAGATCCAGTGTTCGAACTTCTTGTTCTCTGACTGTTTGATTTCCGATCCTGGATGCGCATCCAAGATCTGGGCTCCCTTGCCCGCTGCGGACTTGTATTCGGATACATAGACAATCTGCTTGTCCGTTCGATCTTCCTTTGGGCTTCTCGTGATATCTGATCGCCTTGGCGGTACCGGTGGTTTCTTGCCGGACGTAGGCTTGCCGTTCGACGTCACCTTGATCTCGTGTCGCGCTGATTTCCGCGATTCGCCGTTAGTTCCTGTTGTTATTTCTTCGTTCTCGTTGTCAGACTCACGAACGCCTTCCCTATTGGATGACACCTTGATCTCTGTGATGTAGGTCATCTTTTGAGCAGCGTTTGGCGTATCAGGCAAAGATGGATGACTTTCCGTGTCCTGCGGATTGCTGTAGTCCATCGACTCTCGGACCAAACCGCTATCCTCACTATTCTCGCCACTTGATACGCTAACGCTGCTGATATTATGATGATCTTCTTTAGGCGAGGATAGGCTCTTGTTATTCGCTGTTATGTTCGTGCCGAACTCGTATTCATCCTCTTCTTCTTCATCATCACGGTTGGAGACATTAACAATACGTTTGGCAAAGTGCGTATCAGTGAACGTAGTATCGATCGGCGATTTTGTTTTGATCGGCGAGTACCTGTCGCATTGCTGGCTATCGGAATTCCGCTGTTCGAATTTTGTCCGATGTGCGTGGAACGTAGAAAAGGTACCGCCATTCTTACCCTCTGCGTTCTCATCCTTGTCCTGAGATTTGTCGAGTCTGACCGATGATTCCGACTTGGACGCGTGTACTCGCAGATGAGTCGGTGTAGATGTCCGTTCTGTTTCTCTTTCCGCACTTTCTTTTGAGCCCATCTTGTCATCTAAGAACGATCGCACTATCACGCGATGTTGTCTATCAGCGTACTTCTCACGTTTGCAGTCGGCGCTGTGTTGGCCGCACCTATCCTCACAACCGCGACACCCCGTATCTACAGTCACTTTTAAGATAGGTTCTTCTACAACTGCTTGTCTACCGATATAAAGTGAAGCATCATTAATGGGTGCTTTTTCTTCCTTCCACTCGTCCAGCTGCGTCAGGTTGATCTTTGTTGTTGGCTCTGGGGAAGTCTGTGAGCTATTCGCGTGCAACTCAAAGTAGCGCAAGGCGCGACTGAAATCCTCCGACTTCTCCGACATAGGATTATTATCCGGTTCGTTTCCGGTTTCATGCTTATTCTCTTCGGAGGATCGTTTCTCGCCAGCCAATTGAAAATCGAGTTCCACTTCTCTTGGAGTCGGACTTTTCACCACCTGGCCATCATTCACGATTCTGGCCAAAGAATTATCTTCATCTGGATTGAACATTCGTTCAGTGCGAATAAACTCTTCGATCAATTGTTTGCTCAACGGCAGGTTATATAATTCGATGTTGGTGATCTCTTGATCTGAATCATTGTTGGGCTTCTTCTGCTCAGACATGTCGTCCGCCGTCGCCATTGCAGTGACATCCTCTTTCATTTTAATTTCCACAGCAGATTTGGAGCGCTCTAAAGTGCCGTTACTCTTCTTTCTCGTACGTACTTTTTCATGCGCTTTCTCTTCCGTTTCGGTGGCAGCTTCGCCCCAAAATACGTCCTCCAAAGTGCCCCACTCATTCGATTTCTTTAGCTTCCGTCGATCAAACGTGTCAATCTGATCAAGCTTCGTAAGATCTTCTGTGGATTCATTGATATCTTCAGGCGGCAACGGTGCTTTGCGCTTCTTCGCCCCGGTGTCAGCGCTCATATCAAGACTCTGTGCCCTCTCCAAGGTTGTCGCGGTCTTGTTCTCGTATTTGGACAGGTCGCCCAGACTGGCTGCTTTCCTATACATGTCATCCTCATCGTCATCTGCCTCTGGCACGGGCGTGCGATGAATTGTGATATCTGCCGAATTCAATTCAATTGTAAAGCTGTTCTGCATTTCGTTATCAGTGTCTGACTCAGAATTTCGTCTGTTTATCGGTTGATTTTCCAGACGATGTCTTCGGGCATCTGCGTTCGTATTTTCACGCGCTTTGTTTACATAATCACACAATGACTCCGAGTAATCAGCGATACTATCGATAGTGTCTATGGCATCTTTCTTTGCTGATAGCATCGCGATTTCGTTGGTACTCTTCGGCGGCGCTGGTGCTTTCCGCTTATTTTTCTGAGGACTCTTGGCACTGTCGGAATCAGACGAGCTGATTTTTTGCATATTCAAGGGTTCAGAACTGCTCTTTCGATTTCTGCGAGCAGCCATAGCAGCGTTGTGCACTTCCGTCGGTACCTCTGACGGTATGTTAAGTCCTCCGACAGCATTCTTGCTGCCTTTGTCTGGTACGTCGATGCTGTGAACGTCGTCAGTAATTTTTACTGAGACATCATCTGCGCGTTGCTGAAGACGCTCATTGCAGAGTTTCTTTTCATCAGTGTCACTCAAAGTCCCGGATTGCCTATTCGTCAGCAGCTTTTCCGCGTCCATCTTTCGCGAATGCCTTCTCTCCAGGTTTGTATTGTGCTCATTCTGATTCTCAATACGATGCACGGTGCCATCTAATGCTGGCAGCACTTTGATGCCAAACTTGTGATGATGATTGTTCTTCGCCTCATCGTGACGCCTTTCGAGACTCTGCCCGCTACCGGGTGTCGATTTCGAAGACTTTAGAGTGGAATTCATCGTAGAATAATTGGAACCCACGGATTCGTTCGGATCGGCTATGAAAAGTCGTTTCGCGACGTTTTTATGACCTCGCGACAGCTCCGGGATTGACTGGCTCCTGTAAAGAGGATGGCAGATCCTCGTTGGAGTCGGACCTACGCTCTTCTTCAGCAACGTCGTCGGCTTAGAACCGCTACCACCGCTCTCCACTTCCAACTCTACGTCGTACGGTGAGGCGTAGCTCAAGATCGTCAATGCATCCTCGTATACCATGTTGCGAAAACTGATTTTCACGCTGGTGATACGGTCGCCTGCAATCAAAAAAAGGAAAAAGGAACAGTGACAGAGTAATTCTTATACAATAACAATACGACGCAAAACGTGATGATAAGAAAAATTTTGCCTCTTATTTTGTAGCGTGAAAAGGAAAACCATCTTTAGGATAAAGAATCTTTACTATTTTATTGAATATTATGAAACTACTATTTGTGATAAGCATCATTTTGCAGGCATTTTGGTTCACGCATTCTTGATCAAAGAGATAACGATTGAAAGTACATTAAATTATCAGAAGAGATCGAAATCTTAAGAATTTTAATCTTGTGATATCATACATCGACAGAAAATTATAGCTTTACAGTTTGATGATGCCAAAGTAATCGTCAAATAAAGACATTTTCTGTTGTAAATTACGCTTTTAAGTAGAGATTGAAAATTTGTTGAGCCATTACCTTTGCCAAATTGAGCCATTTGGTATTATAATATAGCCCGATGAGCCCACTCTACTTACGCTAGCAAGTGTATTTTAATGAGGGCTTGATGTTCCATTTTAATCGTCTCACGCATTATCAAATGCTCAAACATGGCGATAAGTAATACTTTCACTGTAAAATGTAGGTATGTAGGTGATTTTAGATTTGCAGACGACTCTCGTTCGAGAGAGAGAGAGAGACACGTCCATTCATTAATTAAGATATTGAATTATAATTTGTTCGTTCATAATCATGGCAAGGCGATCGCTTTTTCTCAACAGAAAATTGTGTTATATTTCAATTTCGATGAAACGAAGAGAAAATTCCCGCTACGTCGTCGTGTAATGATAACGAGATTAAACGTGAAAATCTAATCGCAAGCAATACAAAGAAGAAGATAGATATGTCAATACATAATACATACACATATATATATATATATATATATATATATATATAATAGAATTTTTCTTCAGGCTCTCTGGTATTTAATCTTTAATTTTGTTTA
>NW_012130122.1:284336-286612 GCF_000143395.1 Atta cephalotes | reverse complement strand
TTTTCTTTAAGTTTTTTTTTCTCTCCTCTCTCTTTGTATTTAATTATACATATCCATTTAATTTTAAATTATATTTAGAACTATACATATACTTTTGAAATCAACAATAAATTATAATCTTTTGCAAATTAATCATCGAGAAATATTGAAATCAGATGCTCATGAAATTATCGCAAGAGATACAAAAGAGCTTGATTGAGATACGATAATATCTCACGCGAAATATATTATACTAACCAGGATGTATTCGCCCAGATTCGGATGCGGGTCCGCGATGCAACAGATCCTTGACAAAGATGCCCTCTCTCATGTTGCCGCATATGTTAAAACCCAGACCAGTAAAGTCATGGCTACGCAGACTGACCACGCTAACCCTGGTGGCCTTGGGCTAGAGCAAGAAAACAAACAGGTCGATTGTTACATGGGTGATGAAAATTCCACTACTCTTACCACGGGAATCACATTATTGCGTGTGGGTCGTACGCCGATTATCGTGTACGTGTATTTGTGTGTGAGATATGATGGATTCGTTGAGTGCACTATTCCCGAGTGCGATTCGACGAGAGACGATCAATGAACGGGAATCTTGCCGAAGACAAGCTAATAACGCAGGGACAAGTGGATGAAGAAGAGATATATCATATTCTTATAAAAGAGAAGTCCATTGATGATGTTATTACGTCCGGCGTCACTTATACAATATCCAGCTGAAATATAAATTAAAAATAATTGCAGCTGATATCCGAATTTTCGGATCTTAATAAAAATATGACATAAGATCGTTCGAAATGGATGTCTTCATAAATATTTTAAGAAACATGATGTATAATATTTCGATGATAAAATTTAAATATATTCAAGATATTATTTTGATATCTAAAGAGATTTTGTCAAATTATTTTGAAAATTATTTTTAGCTGAGATATAAATTACAATTTATAAACACGATTTTCTATTCTATCTTAATAAAAAAATTGCTGGACATCTCTCCAAGATTCATTCATCTTTATTAATAATGTACCTATTTACATTTTTTCACTTTTATTTTCATATTTATCTTCATAAACAATGGTTCTTAATAAATCCTTGATGAATCAGATTCAATATGTTATACTTTTATGACAAAATTCAAATACATTCCTTCTCAATCCATCATTTCCTCTGCAGAAGGATATTTCGAAGTCGGATTAGATCATGATGGAGAATTATAAATGTTGCATACTCGCCTCATCCTGCAATTATCATGTCACTATTATCGCGTGACTAAACAAGGATTATTATCGTGACACTTCAAAGTTCAATTATAGAATTTATTGCCTATCTAGCGTAATAATTCAATCGTTCGGATTGATAATCTTCAATTATTATAACTGCTCATCGAGGTATCATTCCGTTGTATATATTTGCACAGAAGAAAATTTTTAATATAGGAAGGATTAATCATCATAGACTCAAAGGATATAAAATTATCGATATTTTCATTACGCAATAATCGAATTGTAATTGGCAGGCTAAATCCAAGTTTGATAATTCACTAACTTAATCAGTAGCTTCGTTGCTTCAAATCCTTCTGTACCGAGAATAATGCTTTTCTCGTTAATATTTTAAAAACTTAAATAAAAAATAAACAACAAAGTGCTATTAAATAAAATTAAGATCGATTATATCAAATCAATATCATGAAATACTGAAAATGATAAATAAAACAATAACATTCTTGTATTTGCAAAAAAAAGAGAGTTAGAAAGCACTTACTCCGACGTAGGAGTCGTCGAGGGTTCGGCGTTTATCGCTACGGATTGCCGAGCCGAGGCCCAGGGACGTCCAAGGTGTGGACCATCGCGTGGAATCCTTCGCGGGCGTGTCCCCGGGTACAGCTGATGGTTTCTCTGTGACGCGGCCAACCGCCGCAGGCGTGGCATCCTTGAAGCAGGGATTGTCGAAGGCGTACGCATCCTCGGCGATCTCGGGATCTGTCACCAGCACCAAGTGTTTACCTATAGAAACAGACATAATGTTTTGTAATTCATCAGCCAACTTGGAACAGAGATTGGCGATTGGAAGAATATTCTTCTTTCACACACACACACACACACACACACACACACACACACACACACACACACACACACACACACACACACACACACACACACACACACACACACACACACACACACACACACACACACACACACACACACACACACACACACACACACACACACACACACACACACACACACACACACACACACACACACACACACACACAC